>NC_133309.1:6864163-6867277 GCF_012295235.1 Primulina huaijiensis
ATTCTACGATGTCTAGTATCTCAAGAACACCATATACAGATCAAATAACAATTCCTCCAATATCATATTTTCAAATGATAACAGAACTCAATAAAACTTACGTCCAGTTGTAGCTGTCGATGAGAGGAATTCGGTACTGTGTTCGGATTCAAATTCTGACGGTTAGATCTTGTAAAATCAGAATTCTTGTCTTCGAAGGAAATTTTGAAAATCTCTTATGGCTACCTCGGTTTTCTCCTCTGGACATGCTGAATGGATTGAAGGATTTTAACTTATATAAGCATGGTGAAGACAAGTGTCCTCAAATCCCATAATTGCACTTTAGTCCCTCAACTTTTCACTATTTTCAAATCGGCCCCCGCTCAATCTTTTAATTCAATTTCAATCCTAATTAATTACAAAAACCGTGGAATCTAATTCATCATTCCAAAAATTCATGAATTAAATAATCTCGGATTAAAATGATATAATCTCGGGCCTTACAATTCTCCCCCTCTGAAACATGATTTCGTCCTCGAAATCTCAAGCAATCATATCACAGGCAATCAAATCAGAATTAACAAAAACTGAAATAAGAAACTCACATCAGTGGAATAACTCTGGGAATTCCTGTCTCATATCTGATTCAGTCTCCCAAGTAGCTTCTTCAATGCCATGACGAGTCCACTGGACTTTCACAAGTGAGATGGTTTTCGTTCTGAGTTTCTTTTCTTTACGATTAATAATCTGAATCGGCTTTTCAACATAACTCAGACTTTTATCAAGTTCTGCCTCGTCTGGCTGAATAATATGAGAATCATCGGGGAGGTACTTCCGTAACATAGATACATGAAAGACATCATGTATTCCAGATAGAGAAGGCGGTAATGCAAGTCGATAGGCACGGTCTCCTATCTTCTCGAGAATCTCATACGCCCCAATAAAAAGTGGAGACAACTTCCCTTTCTTGCCAAATCTGACAACTCCTCTGAAAGGTGAGATCTTCAGGAATACTCGGTCTCCTGCCTCAAATACCAATGGTCTGCGTCGAACATTGGCATATTTGGCCTGTCTATCTTGAGCTGTCTTCATTCTCTTCTAAATCAGCTTTACCTTTTCTGTCATCCCTCTGATCATATCAGGTCCAGTCTCAGGAACTTCAGAGATATCATCCCGATACAGAGGAGATCTGCACTTCTTACCGTACAACGCTTCAAATGGTGCCATCTCAATACTCATCTGATAGCTGTTGTTGTACGAAAACTCACAAAGTGGCAATGTATCTTGCCAACTAGTGCTAAAATCAAGCACTACAGCTCTCAGCATATCTTCCAATGTCTGGATAGTCCGCTCTGACTGTCCGTCAGTCTGTGGATGATATGCGGTACTCAGATGTAACTTCGTACCTAGAGCCTGCTGCAAACTCTGCCAAAAGTGCGAAGTGAATCGAGGATCACGGTCTGATACAATCGACTTCGGCACTCCGTGCAATCTGACCACTTCTCTGACATAGATCTCAGCCATCTGGTCATACCTGTATGTCATCTGATACGGAAGAAAGCATACTGATTTGGTCAACCTGTCAATCACAACCCAAATCGCATCAGAACCTCTGGAGGAACGTGGTAACTGTGTCACGAAATCCATGGAAATGTGATCCCATTTCCATTCAGGAATCGATAAACTCTGCAATAGTCCTCCGGGTTTCTTTCTTTCAGCCTTCACCTGTTGACAATTCAGACATTTGGCTACAAATTCAGCAATATCAGTCTTCATTTGTTTCCACCAAAACTGTCTTTTCAGATCGTTATACATTTTTCTGCCCCCAGGATGAATGCTAAAACGACTGCTGTGCGCTTCTGTCAATATCCGCTGTCTCAAATCCGAAACATCTGGCACAACAAGACGATTATTCACCTACAGTACGCTAAAATGTACCTGATATTCTGACTGATGACCTGATCTGACCATCTCAATCGATTTCTGCAATTTCTGATCAACTTTCTGAGCCGCTTTAATCATCAAAATCAGCTCTGGTTCAGCTTGAATAGCATACAGTCGCAATGGTCTACAATCTGTCTCAAATACCAATCCAGACAAACAGCAATTTTCAATCAAATTGGAAACACCTATCGTCGATAAGGATAAAGAACATACCTTACGACTCAGTGCATCAGCTGCTGCATTCGATTTTCCTGGATAGTACTTGATTTCACAATCAAAATATTTAAGCAAATCAAGCCATCTTCGCTGTCTCATATTCAACTAAGATTGTGAAAACAGATATTTCAAGCTTTTATGATCAGAATAAATTTCAAATTTCTCACCGTAGAGGTAGTGTCACCATATCTTCAAAGCAAATACAATTGCTGCCAATTCAAATCATGAATTGGGTAGCGAGTCTCATATGGCTTCAGCTGTCTCGAGGCATAAGCAATCACATGCCCTCGTTGCATCAACACACAACCCAAACCTCTGTGAGAAGCGTCACAATAAACAACAAATCCATAAGTACCTGAGGGGATAGTCAGTATCGGTGCACTGGTCAATCTTTTCTTCAATTCCAAAAAACTGGACTCACAGTCTTCTGACCACACAAACGGAGCATTCTTCTGAGTTAACTGAGTAATCGGTTTGGCAATGCTCGAGAAATCTTTAATAAACCGATGGTAATATCCTGCCAAACCCATAAAACTGCGAATCTTTGGCACTGATGTCGGTCTCGGCCAAGAAATCACAGCCTCTACCTTGCTGGGATCAACTGATATACCATCTCCGGATATGATATGACCCAGAAATACTACCTGTCTCAACCAGAACTCACATTTTGACAGTTTAGCATACAATTTCTCAGTTCTCAGAATCCTCAAAACAATCCTCAAATGCTCAGCATGCTCAATCATATTCTTTGAATAAATAAAAATATCATCAATGAATATGATAACAAAATCATCCAAATATTTCTGAAACACACGGTTCATTAATCCCATAAATACAGCCGGTGCATTCGTCAAACCAAACGGCATGACAATAAACTCGTAATGTCCATACCTGGTTCTGAATGCTGTCTTTGAGATATCGGAATCCCTGACTCTCAGCTGATGGTATCCAGATCTCAAATCAATCTTGGAATAT
>NC_133309.1:6867626-6871573 GCF_012295235.1 Primulina huaijiensis
ATACTGTAGCACACAAGATCTAACCGAAGTCACGGATATCAAACCTTTCCCCAAAGGAGAAGAAACAGATACTACGGTAGATAGGGACTCAACAGGCAATGCATGCATCAATGCAAATCTCTCAGAAATAAATGTATGCGATGCACCAGTATCAATCAATACATATGCAGGATAACCAGAAATAAAACAGTTACCTGCAACAACGTCATCAGGTGCATCTTGTGCCTGCTCCTCAGTCAAAGCAAACACCCTGGCCTGCTGTCTAGGAGGCTGGCTCACTGTCTGGCTTCCTCCTGGCCTCTGCTGTGACTGGGTAGATGGTGCTGGCTGGAAAGAATGAACATCTGAGGGTCGTCTCCCTGTCTGAGCCACTGATCCAGATGACTCTGCTCCCTGGGATCCCTTGGAACCTCTCTGGGGACATACTCTAGCAAAATGTCCCTGCTGTCCGCAAATACGGCAACTGCCAAACACTCCTCGGCACTGCTCTGTGGAATGTCTCCCTCCACACGTGCTGCAATAAGGTCCTGTATAACTTTGGCTCTGACCAGTCTGTCTCGAGCCACTCGAACTGGAAGAACTGCTGCCAGACTTCTTAAACTGTCTTCCTCTGGCTTTCAAATAGTCCTTCTTTCCACCACTGCTGCTACCACTCTCAAATCTGGGAGGGGGTTGCTGTGGTCTCGGTGCGGGGGCAACATATGAAGCTCCTCTCTGTCTCATCAGACCAGCTTCTGCTCCCTTTGCTCTGTTCAGGGCGTCAGCAAAGTTGTTTGGTCGCCCAGTGTTCACCAATGTAAATATCTCCGGATTCAAGCCATTGATAAACTGATCAGCCACCGCTTCTTCATTCTCGGCCACATGTGGAGCAAATCTCAGTAGTGTAGAGAATTTAGACACATATTCCTCAATGTTCAACTGCCCTTGTCTCAGATTCGCCAACTCAGCACCTTTATCCTTTCTGTATGACACAGGGAAGAATCTCTGATAGAATTCGGTTATGAAGACATTCCAGGTAATAGGCGTACCTCGTTGCTCCAAGGCCCTCTTGGTCGTAATCCACCAGTTCTTGGCAACATCATGCAACTGGTGTCCTATCAGTTTCACTCTCCGCTCATCAGTGTAGTCCAAAGAGTCAAACAGCATCTCAATGTCATCTAACCAACTATCGCAATCAACTGAAGTCTCAGTACCCTTCAGAGTCGGTGGATGGAACGACTGAAATCTCTTCAGCAAGGTTTCCATTGGTGTTGCTGTCACATCCATCGGATTTGCAGAGGTACTGCCCTGTTCTGGGATTCTTCGAGGAGGCATACTTGATTATCAAAAGGATTAGTAACCCGATACAACAAATCTGTGTCAATTCAGTTTCACCTCCGATCATCTTACTGCTGAGCAAAAATCGGTTCTGATTCTTTCTCAATTAATACAGTTTACCAATCAAATCAGATAATCAGGTAAATATGTAATAATAAAAGCAGTAATCATGCTAGCAATCAAAAGCAGGAAAGAAAACTCAATCTACCCCGCTCACTAGCTTCTATCTAAGGAACCTACTGCTCTGATACCAACTGTTGTGGGGACCCGGAGGCTAATCATGTTCTTAATCGTCATTGGGACTAATTACTCAATTATAATAAACATGGTCTATAATTTTTTTTTTTTGTAAAACATAATATCAAATGCGGAACGTAATGGAATCACTCTACTATACATATCAGTATAAAAGTAAAGTACAAGTCTTGTACTATATACAATCATTTACAAACTAAGTTTCAATTACTAAATATCCAGTGTTCAACCCTATCTCAGATCAAGTCCGTAGTCTCCACTCTAATCACGATTTCTCTCTTCATCTCCTCGACCCTGAACCTGTCCCACCTGTTGTCATGCACACATACAAACAAGACAACAGCTGGATAACTCCGGTGAGAATAAATCCCAGTATAAATCAACGAAACATGCAATCATATAATTAATATAAAGCATGAAGCAGATATCAGATATATATCAAAATCTGAAACACAATTAATATAAAACTATCAATCATACTTGTGACTCCACGACTCAGACTAGACTCAATCCTAGTCTAGGGATCCCGGTTTCCAGACGTTGGTATTCCTATATCGACCAACAGTAATAGAAGAAACTCCGATTCTATCCACGTCGATATAACCAAACATCCAGTGTCTTGACCTATCCGTCACAGACTGTGGCACTATCGCCAATACACTATCTTGTGACATCGTGCAATGTGCCCGTGGCGATCCCGCCACTATCAGGTACTTCTGTCACAAGATCACTCGTCTAATATTCGTCTAACACATGCTCTCTATACATTAACAGAACAAGCATATCAAATCAAATCAATGTAAATAATAACAAATAGTATGTGATTTAGGGAAACACAAGTATATCCTACTTGTGTCGATCTCCCAATACCACATTGACTTATACCTTTTTTTTTCGTAGTCTCGGTCTGAAGCAATATAAGTGCTGAACTCAAGACTGTCTCTGTAAATCTGAAATGACATATCGAGAATAGCAATATCAACATTCCATTCACAATTCAATACCGAATCTGATCAATCTGAATTTAATTCAAATCAACGGCATAACGGCACAATCCCGATATCCCCGTCAATACAATAACAACATATATCAATTACAAACCATAACCCATATCCGTTACAATCTGTAATCAATCCATAATCCAAATCTGTTCAATTTCAATCGATAAAATTATAAAATCATAAGAATTCCAAAATCAACTTGTTCTTCGATCTGACTTCGATTCTACGATGTCTAGTATCTCAAGAACACCATATACAGATCAAATAACAATTCCTCCAATATCATATTTTCAAATGATAACAGAACTCAATAAAACTTACGTCCAGTTGTAGCTGTCGATGAGAGGAATTCGGTACTGTGTTCGGATTCAAATTCTGACGGTTAGATCTTGTAAAATCAGAATTCTTGTCTTCGAAGGAAATTTTGAAAATCTCTTATGGCTACCTCGGTTTTCTCCTCTGGACATGCTGAATGGATTGAAGGATTTTAACTTATATAAGCATGGTGAAGACAAGTGTCCTCAAATCCCATAATTTCACTTTAGTCCCTCAACTTTTCACTATTTGCAAATCGGCCCCCGCTCAATCTTTTAATTCAATTTCAATCCTAATTAATTACAAAAACCGTGGAATCTAATTCATCATTCCAAAAATTCATAAATTAAATAATCTCGGATTAAAATGATATAATATCGGGCCTTACAGTTATATAAAAGTTTATATATATAGACATTTATGGTAGAATGTTTGCATAAAAAAAAATTATGTCATTGTAAAACTTTGCAGTCACGTTAATAAAAAAAATAAAAAGAAAAAAAGAAAAAAAAAGAAAAAGAAAAAAAAAGGGATTTTATTCTTTGTAAATGTTCATATTTTGTTTTCAATATTAGTTTATTTAATTGTCTGCTTTAATAATTAGCATTTTTCAATGAGAGTTAATATTCATTCCAACTTCATGAGTGTAAATCAGTTATCCATTAAATATTTTGACCTGAAAGAATATGGAGTTGAGGCTTTTACAAAAAAAATTCTCGATATTATACATGTTATGGTGGATGGTGTGAATTATCTTTTTAACTATATTATCATAAAAAAATTTAGAAATTAAAAAAAAATATATATTGTTACTTTATATATTATGTGAAAATAATAATAAATATATATATCGGTATATGAGTTTGTTTTTAAAATGAATATGTTTGTATATTTGAATAGATAAAAGGAATAAAGAATCTAGGTTTTGATTTTCCAATAAATTTTATTACTAAGGGACTAGTAATAAGATAGTGTGGGGGTGTGATGAAACTTAAAATTAATAATTTATTATATGTTAAAAGCTATATTTTAATTTAAATTTCATTAAAATTAAAAAAT
>NC_133309.1:6871689-6878299 GCF_012295235.1 Primulina huaijiensis
GTTATTTTAGTATTGTGTGTTTATATTTAAATGTCTTATTAAATATGTTTTATTTTCAGGTTTTCTACGTGTTAGTAAAATAATGATAACGCAAGCTAGAAAATTCAAATGGAGGTGATTCAAACATGTTTGGAATTCTTGAGAAATTATCTACAACTTTGCAGAAGACATGATTGCCTAAAAAGTTGGTTAAGACGATCAAATTGTGAAAATATCAAAAGGAGGACAAATTTACTTTCACCATGACCAGCATATAGTAAAAAAATCATAACTATTTTAATATTTAACCAAATGAGGTGAACCAAGTGGCCAAATTCATTTACAGACAATTCCACACATGTTTTCTGTTTTGAGCAGAGTCAAATTCGGTGATTAAAGTCATAGAACAAAGCATTGAAAGAAGGGACATGGAATTGAAGTTGGAGGAGACAAAGACTACTATTACAACTACATTGCATCAATAAAATTTTTAACATTTTCTCTCATTTGGCCTATAAATAGAGGCCTTGTGCTAGCTTGAGAATCATTCTATCTCATTGTAAAATATAGTGTGAGTGTGTATAAAAGTTCTAAGTTCCAATATATTTTTCATTTTCCCAATTATTAGTGATGTTTTTAGTGTTGATCAAAAGTAAGCTTATGGAAAGCTAAATCTATTATGTCACGGTGAAGAGGATGAATTCTTGGTGAAGTAAGATTGTTTTTATTTTGAATATTCTTTCTTTATTGTTTTCATTTTGCTAATTTCTAACAATCTAACAGTTACTTTATCGCATCTAAAATTTACTTTATCGCAACTAACTTTTACTTTCCGCATCTAACATTTATTTTATGCAGTTATATATTTATATAGTTATATATATAATCATAGGTATCATATATAAAATATCGGTGAATTCGATATTTTATATAGTGGGAACTATATTATATTATGTGTGTGTTTAAATATTTAATTTTGTTGGAACCATTATTGATGGTGGGGTTCTTTGGTTTATTTTTAGTTAAACAATATTGCATAAACCAAGAATAAAGCCTCGAGCCTTGAAAAAATTTATAATTTGTAAAGTTCGTTCTTGCATTTGGTAATCTATAACTTAATAAATGTAAACTTAAAATAACCTCTCTGTGGATCGATCTCGTACTTACGAAATATATTATTTGCAGACAACGTACACTTGGGTGAATTATAATTTAAGTAGTAGCATTGTGTTTGTTCTGATTGCTTTTGATTTGCTTTGAATCGTCTGATAATCTTTGTCTCATATTTGATTTGGTTCTGTTATGATAAGTCAATGTAACAATTTTTGAAAGTTTGTTAAATAGATGTTTTAAAAATTAAGTTCTATATGTATCTTTGGAAATCGATCGGCCCCCACTTGCTGAGTGTTTCCCAAAACACACACCATTTACAACTTTCAGATAAGAACGAAGAACAAATGAATTAGGAGGAACAAGAATCTTTCTGGGGATGGTGATCGATTGAAAAAAACGAGAATCAAGAATTTACAATTCTTTTTTTTTGTTGTATTTCGCTTTTGCATTTCTGATGAAATTTTTATTCAGTTGTCATTGTAAAAACAATATTTTGTTTTATGAAAAAGACTGGTTTTTTTCCATTTGCTACGAGGCTTAATTGTTTTCTAGTAATTGTTAAACAATGTCGGATGTCACCGACGTCTCGGTTTCGGGGCGTGACATTTAAGTGGTATCAGAGTCGCCAAGTTCATAATCCCGCTGTGACTTTGATAGACAAAGTCAAATTTTTGCAAAAGTCTAGTGCATTCCTATCTGCAGTAAACTCAACCATCGAATTCATTCACATCTTATATCGTTATCTCAAAAAAAAATTTCCTTCGAAATTCGAAGCCAAACTCCTTAGATCATTCTGAAATATTTTAGTATCGAAATTTCCACGACAACTTTGTTTCCATTTTCGTGGCTTTCTATCCTTTATACTATTTTGATATTTTATCTCTATTTATTCTAGGAATTGGCTGCTCCACCGACTTGTGCTCAAGCTACCCTTCGTAACTCACGATAGATAATCAAGTTAGGGAAATTGCGACTTTGAAGGCGCAACTTTCTAGGGAGAAACTAGAAAAAAAGAGCTTATCGAGATCAGGAACATACTTGAGAAGGACGTGTAGTGACTCATTCATAATATGGACTTAGCTGAGAGCCAACTTCTTCAGATACCTACTGAGTCAGCCCGTATCGAGCGCCTAGCTACACTGAACAGGGACTTGCTAGAGAAAGTGGAGGCAGAGAGAGATTGATAAACATAAAAATTGTACATTAATTAAATGTTTTATAATATAATTATATAGTTTTTGTTTTATTAAATGTTTAAATATTATATGTTTTATAATAAATTGTATAAAATATAAATTGTTGTGTAATTACAAGTTTTTACTATTTTTTACAGGTTCGATAAAACAAGAATAAACTTGGCGTTGCAAATGGGATTAAGATGATTCTTGGACCTGTAGAAAGTTGATTATAATATCTACAATATTGTTGACAAGAATGAGATAAAAATCCTCTCACAATTGGGATCAAATTAAGGAACAAATAAAGTTATCAAAGGAGTGGCAGTTTTACCATGCTCTAGTATTTTGACCATATCTCTCAAATTACTTGGTCATATGGTTTGAAAAAAATACCACAACTAGACAACTCAATTATCCACATATTTTTTTTTTATGTGAAGAAGCAAATTTGGAGAAGAAGATTTTCAAAAGTGATGTGTAATATAATATAATATCTTGGAACACCAATGAAGACTTACGTATAAAAAAATAATATTTTATTTGTTGTTGTCTCCCCAAATTTGGATATAAATAGGGGTGCAATGTAATGTATTGAGATAGCCCTTATTCTATGAACAAACCTTTGAGTTCATAATATTTCTCTCTATATTTTTCCTTTATTTCTTCATTTAAATACAATTAGCATGTTAATTTCATATTCAAAGTTTTACACTTTGAATAATGAATAGCTAACTTCCTAAAGTTGAGATGATAAGGTGAAACTCTTGGCATGATAATAAGGTTATTAAAAGGTAAGAATCTATGTTTTATATTATTTAATCATTATTTATTGTTTATGTTATATTTATTTCTTTAAACATTTTTATACCCTACTTATAAGTGAGAGTTTTGATTTATTGTTGCTATATGTTACACTAAATTCTTGGAACCATTTAAATGTTTGTTTGGTATTACCAACCATTTAAAGTGGATGCCTTGATTTATTATATATGAATATATTATAATATCAAATTCTTGGTACCATTTAAATGTTAGTTTTGTTTTACCAACCATTTAACGTGGGAACCTTGATTTAGTGTTTACAAATATATATAGCACAATAAATACTTGACCACATTTATAAGTTTTGGTATATATTATATACTTATAAGATAATAATTTATAACATAATATAAATATGATTATTTAATATATTGGAACCATTTTATTAAGTGGATTTCAATATTGTTCGTTAATGTTAACTTTATTAAAATACCAAGAGTGAATCCTTTAATCTCAACTACTTAAATTAAAATTTGAACAATTAAAATTTACCCATTAAAGATTCAAACAATTAAAATTAAAAAGAAACAAAAACACAAACAAAAACAAAAACAAAACAAAAAGACATTGTAGTGGACTTGTAATTACCTTAGCTCCAATGTGGATACGATATCGGACTCAACGAAATATACTACTTGTGGACAACCTGCTCGTGGGAGTGCAACAATCAAAGTGACAACAAGTTTTTGGCGCCGTTGCTGGGGAAGTATAATTTAATTTCAAGTATATTTAATTTTGTTTATAGTTTGTTTTTCTTTATTTTGCTGGGTATTGCTTTTGTGTGTTTTTATTCTTTTGCATTTGCATTTGCATGAGCATTTGGTCACGTACACTTAGTGGTCGACTCATTCGAAATAACCCTTTATTTTTACAAAACATGGCGGAAGAACCCATCCAAGAAAATGAAGATGAAATTCAATCTCAACATGATCATGATAGACGAA
This sequence comes from Primulina huaijiensis, assembly GCF_012295235.1. Classification (NCBI taxonomy): domain Eukaryota; kingdom Viridiplantae; phylum Streptophyta; class Magnoliopsida; order Lamiales; family Gesneriaceae; genus Primulina; species Primulina huaijiensis. Next base: position 6,875,726 of record NC_133309.1, read on the forward strand.
GAACACTTAGAGATCACATGAATCCTACACGTACTAGTGCACCTTCATGTCTAGTTTTTCCCCCCGATGCATCTCATTTCAATTTTAAGCCTGGTATTATCCAACTTTTACCCAATTTTCATGGCTTAGATTCTGAAAATCCATACATGCATTTACGAGAGTTTGAAGAAGTGTGCAACACATATAATGATCTAAATTGTAGCATGAACACCATTCGACTTAAGCTTTTTCCTTTTTCTTTAAAAGATAAAGCTAAAACTTGGCTACAAAATCTTAGATCGGGATCCATTCGAACTTGGGATGAATTTCAACAACAATTTTTGAAAATGTTTTTTCCATCTCATAGAACAAATTCTTTCAAAAGGCAAATTATCACTTTCACTCAAAAACAAGGAGAAACTTTTTATCAGTGTTGGGATAGATATAAAGAATTGCTTAATCTTTGTACACATCATGGTTTTGAAATTTGGAGAGTTGTTTCTCAATTTTATGAAGGCTTAACACCTAAAGATAGGAAAATGGTTGAATTTATGTGTAATGAAACATTTGAAGATAAAGATCCAAATGAGGCAATTGAGTATCTCGATTCATTAGTTGAAAATGCTCAAAATTGGGACACTATAGGTACAATCGAACCGTCAAACAAGATTCAATCTCCTACATCTGGTGGAGGTATGTACACTCTCAAAGATGAACATGATCTTCAAGCTAGATTTACCTCTATGGTAAGAAAAGTTGAGGCACTTGAATTGAAAAAGAATGGTCAATTAAAATCTATTCAAGAAATTGCATGTCACATCTTTGATACAAGTGATCATTCAACAAAAGATTGTCCCACTTTGCCTTCTTTTAAAGAATGTCTCCATGAACAAGCCAATGTTTTAAACAATCTCAAAAGGCCAAATTTTGAACCATTTTCTCAAAGTTACAATCCAGGTTGGCGAAATCATCCAAATTTTAGTTGGAGGAATGATAATGCTGCACAATTTTCACAACCACATTCCCAAAATGTAATGCCCGAGATTTAATCACTGTAATCAGACGTTGATTAATTGACAGAATTAAGATTTCAGGAACCAGAGTAGGAACTTAAGTGGAGAAGCCGGGCATCGGTGCATTATAAGTGAAGATGTTGGACAGAACATCTGGCGCCCGAGCGGTAGAAAAGAACCGCCAGAGCGCCAGTGCACCATAAGTTTATCACTCGGACAGAACGTCTGGCGCACGAGCGGTAGAATATTACCGCCCGAGCGCCAGTGGATAACAATGGAAGGCTCGGACAGAAAGTGCCGCTCCCGAGCGGTAAATTTCAACCGCTCGAGCGCCGACCGAAATATAAGAAAATGTGACACGTTTCATTTACATGCAAGGATAGATATATAAACGTAATTCCTTCAGAATTATCAGAAAAGGAAACGGGGAAAAATCTTCGGAAGAAATCCTTACGCCTTTTGTCGTGTAGATTTGTGATTTGCGAAAGATCCGTCCGTCAGATTTTGAATCCGACTTCGGTACTGTGTTCCTATCGACGTAGGCTACAACTGGACGTAAGTTTTGCTACGTTCTGATATGTTTTGAAATTATGATATTGTCAGAATCTGATATGATTCCTATATGATGTTCTTGACATGTTAGACATCGTATAATCAAAACTGGATTGAGGAACAGATACCATATGAAATTGTTATGAATTTTGGAGTCGATTTGATATCAGAATTGAATGGTTATCGATTATGAGGTGTTGGGATGGAGATCTGTTTGATATGGTATTGCTGGGTATATTGAGATTATGACGTTATGCTGTTAAAACGGAATTTGATTGAATTCTGATTATATCCAGCATTGATTGAGTGGTGTATTGATACCATATATTGTGATGGCCAGATTGATATTAACAGGCTTTGAATCAGAGACTTCGACTTAGTCATAGTAAAAGAGTAAAGGGTATAAATTAATGTTGAGTTGGGATTGCAAAACTCGAGTGAGGTTTGACTCGAGTTTCCCTAAATGACATACTTTAGTTTATTGCATTGATATTTGCAATTTATGAGAATTGATGTGTGTGATCTATTGATTCATAGACAATGTTTGTATTGAGTTATAGGCTGATTCGCCTAGTCTTTGGCTGATTCGCCTATTCTTCGGCTGATTCGCTGAGTGTAAAGGCCCGTATTTCGTATTCATAATTTTGCGGAATTATTAAAAATTTTCTAAATAAATAAATAACTTGCCTAATTTATAAAATAAACATGTAAATAATTTTAACTTTAAAATAACAGCGGAAGCAAATATTGTTTTCAAACAACAATTTAAAAATAATCCAACGTATTAAAACTGAGTTTGAATAATAAAAGGTGCATAAATTAAAACATGAGGTCCTCGGGTATACTACTGCTGCCAAAAGATCGCTCACTGGTCTACGCCCTCCGTCTCGACCTCATCAGTACCTACAACAATCAAGTCTAGTGAGTCTAAAGACTCAACATGTATATATTGTGAATAACAAGTAAATATATCATAAAATCGCATGCAACGTAAAAATATAGTATCGTAAAGCGCATGGTGAAAATCGTA
>NC_133309.1:6878683-6888537 GCF_012295235.1 Primulina huaijiensis
TTTCGAGAGTCATTTTGGCACCTTTCACCGTAAATTCTCGTACGACCTCTAAACTCGACCAAATCACAAACGACCAAAAACACGACTTTACTAACTCATTAAGGTAGTGTCCAGTCCAAGGCTATGGGCTAAAAGCCAAACAAGAACTCAAACCATCACCAAAACCGTGACCCAAAGCTGCTGTCAAAAAGGCAGCAGTAGCAGCTTGTGTGTTTGTAGTAAAAATTCTGAAATTAATGACTATGGGCTTGAACCACCGCCCAAGGACTCTTGCTAACATCCTAAGGCATGGATTGGACCATTTCTAAAGGCTAAAAGCCGACCACAAACCAAGCCATCACCTAAGACAATGCACAGCTCAAACCGAGAATACAACTTTCTGTGTAGTGTGAAGTATTGACTTGTTTTACTGTCTTGGGTCGTTCCAATGGCCATTTGATTGACCATTTCTCGATCTAGACATGATGGAGTGTTGTATGAACCATGGCTACGGGCTAGGAGCCAACCATCATCCATACAAACACTAGAAACTCGAAACTCACTCACACAGAAATATGAAGAACCGAAATGCACTTGAATTGTTTTGGTAAAATTTTTATGGATCCGTGAACCCAGCTTTAAAAAAATGATTTGATCACATCCTAGACATGTTAAGGTAGTGTTCCAACCATGGCTACCGTCCCTAGGACAGCCAAGATTCGAACACCCCCTTAAACCACTCATGTAGCCAAAACCGAGACTCACTTTTGCTGCTAAAGAATAAAGTTGCTGTAATTTCTTTGTTTGTGTGTGTATGGACTTAAAACACTGAACCGAAAACACCCTAACACGTTCTAAATTATGCCTAGAAGCAGCCTTGGCAGCCTGGAATCGAAGCAACTCCTGAAATCAACAAAACATCTCAAACCGTGAAGTTGGAAATCAAATGAGTTGAGAAAATCTGTGCAGATTTTTACTTGGGAACTTGCTGTCAATTTCGTGATTTTTGCTTGAATCATGGTTATATAATGGTTTAAAAATATTTATAGGACTTGATTGAAGAGCAAAGAAACAATATATACATGCCTGGAATTTGTTTTGAAGAAAACAAATCAAAACGACAATACGACGCGACGGAACCGAGTTGGATATCTTTTCTTGTTTCCTGCTGTGATTTTCACGATTTCTGCAGCTGGTTTCTTCTTGATATTTCGGTCATAGGAATGGGGAAAATGTTATGTAATGGAGGTGGTGGTTACAAGAGGTGTTAAAGGTGCCATAATATGTATTAAGGTGGGAGGTTACAAGTCAATAAGTTAAATGAGTTTTGAATTGCTTCTTACTCCCATAGGTTGGCCGATTCATTTTCTTATTTTTCTGCAGCATGTTCAGGATTTTAGCAGCCGATTCTTTCTGATATTTTTGAGCCTATGGTGTATGATATGTAAGTAATGAAGATGAATGTTATAAGTGGGGATTAATGGGTCTTGATGTGCATTTAGTTGAAGGTTACAAGTTAATGGAATTTTGAATGAATTTGAATGGCTACTCATTCCTTGCTGCCGTTGGGTATTTTTTTTTCCAGATTCTTGTTGCACGTTCCAGCTCATTCCCTAGACTAATAGGTTGAGGAACAATTATTTGAATTATAGTATTTGAAATTACTACTAATTAGTGATTTAAAATGGGGAAATGAATACACCATGAAGTCCAATTAGAAATGGTTTAATTGGAGAGTTATCAACCTTTGAAATATTTTATGGGTTGACTAAATTGTTACTAATATTGCATGTACAATGTTGTTTAAATCTAGTATTTTAAATGTTTAAGGTTTTAAACACCCCCATTATATATTTTAGTAAATTAACCATTTAATTTATTATAAACTCTTGCATGGTCTTGCATGGATTCAAATTTAAGTATTTAAATGCTATGTTTAATTTCTTGACTATATTATACCTAGATTAATTTATCCACACTTGTTTTGATTTAAGCTTTAATTAAATATTGAACCTAATATGATTTATTTACTAACTTGACTCCAATTAATTTAATAAATCCTAAGACATTCTTTTTCTTTAAATTAAATTATTCCTTGACTTAGATTAAATTTAGGAATATTTTTCTTATTATTAATCTTATCTCTAATCTCCAAACTCCGGTCCGACCTCGCGTATTTAACTGAAAAGATAAAACTAAACTTTTGCATTTAAAATAAATAGTTATGACTTGTCAAATATCAAAATGAATTAGACCCTTATATATTAATCATTTTTAAATTTAAATAGTAATAATTATGCATGTCTTATACGTAGTCTGATTTTCGGGTCGTTACAATCTTCCCCCCTTAAATTGAATTTCGTCCCCGAAATTCGCTAATCCTCGATAATCCAAAAGTTTAGATTCTTAATTCTATTATCCCAACAATCCACGCTACCGCTGCGCTACTCTGATAAAAATTAAGTCATAGGCTGTCCTTACGTTTCCTAAATAAATTTTTCTACCAAAATCCTCGTTTGTGAATCGCAACTTAAAACAACTTATGGTAACGTAGTTCTATTCAACTATAGCCCCGAATTTTGACTTATCCCGCAATTCCTCATACTAGAGGTGGATGTCCAAATTTAACGCGCCTTACTTTTCTTATAACATACCCAAGATGTTCATTGACCTATTATATTTCAATATTGAAATCTTAACAGCATCCCTTCTTAACTTTATTGAATTCAAGATATGTTAAAGCTTCAAGTCCAAGTATTGGCATTCATGCAGTTCGACTTAGGAGGTCTTAGTAAAACACTTAAAAGTTTAAACCTTATATCAACCCCATAATAATATTAGACTAAGATCCTTGAATCGAATCTTTATCTTACCGCTCCAAACTTACTTAACCTAACTATTTAGAAGTGCATCCCAATATAACGTTGTTGCAAATCTTAAGTTCGAGTGGTCTTAATCCATAAAACCCAAAATATACGATACCGATCTTCCACCTAAATAATAAAATTATTCTAGCACAAATTACATGCTTAAACTATTTCCTTTTCAATTAGAATAAAGTTGAGACCTAAGACCCTGGGACTTTCCTTATTGAAGCGAACGTCGCACCCTTACGTATCCTTAATGCTTAATTAATACTAGCGTATAAAACTTAATAAGTTAACCCATGGTAGCATTAGACTAACTCTAATAAATCAATTTCACTTATAACCCATAGAATTCTAGAATCCCCATATCACGCTTTTAGATTCCTTACTTGATAAAAATCTTAATATTCATCAATTGATAACTTATATTGAACACAACTAATTCCCTTTTGTTTTTATTTCACTCAAAATTTCCGTATGAACAAATATCCCATAAATTTGAAATTCAAACTTACCTAATCCAAATAGCTTTGAATAAAATAATTCCAATACGCATATCCGTTCAGTCCCAAGTTTGTTAATGACTTCCAAAATCTCTCAAGACAAAGTGTCTACCTTACCTCTTACGTGCGTCTACCAATTATACTAACCATCATCGTACCCAACTTTCCTAAAAATTTTAAATTCTCACAAAGTATAATCTTAAATGTTAAGATCATGACTAAAACTTGTGACACATCAAACTTATGTTCCCAAAATTTACTAACTCAATGTTTATCCTTATAACTTAACTAACCGATCAAATTTACCTTAAATCGGCATCACTTTAAATCCTTAATTTGCCACAACATGATTTCACTAACGCTTAAATTTTCATGCCTAAGATTGATTCATCCTACAATGTCCTTGGTTACCATTCATTATAACATTATAATCCCAATATCTAAATATTCTATATTTCCTTCGAGCCTAAATAACCGAAAATTCCTACCATTTAAACCGTTCAATTCTCACTTACTACTAGATAAGTTCTCAAATTTCCTAAGATTTTAAAATTAATTCTTACTTTCCTCGAATATCATCCAATTTTTCCCTAAATCTCGAAAATTCCACAATTACCCATGAGTCCTCAGTATTCCCAATTTCATTTTATAGATTTCCCGTATCATAAGGTTCAATAGTCTTAAGTTTATTATACCCAAAATTAATTCCCATAACACGTCTTACATTTCTATAAATACTTAAAATCCCAAGTGTTCCTCAAAATTTCGCATTTAATCCTTAAAATTTTGAAAATTGCAACCTGACCCTTATAGTTCTCCCAATTTACATTTTGGCCCTACAACTCTTCGAAATTTGCATTATTGTCCCCATAAAATTTTCCATCTTTACCTCATTAAACTTTAAAATTCTCGAACTCAAAATTTAATCCCCAAAATTTGGTAAATTCGAAAATAGTCCCTTAGAATTTTGTTTTGCACTTAGGTCCTCAAATTATTAGTAATTACAATTAGGTCTTTAAAATTCTCAATTCCTGCAATTCAATCCTTAAATCCAACTATGTAGAGCATGCATCCTAAATAAATTCTCATAATTAATCTTACATTTTCATAGATACTTAAAATCCTCAAATTGTACATTTATAATCCTAAAGATTGTCGTAGTCTTCGAATCGCTATTGCTTATATGAAATCCTCAAAAATTTACTCGACTAGCAACCAAGAACCATCAATAATTTCTTAGAAATTCTACAAGTCCCAAAAGCATTCATAATTTTCAAGATTAACTTATGACCCATAAGGAGGACATCAGTACTACTGACCCAAAAAATTAATATAGTCAAATCATTTTCAACTTCTCCTAAAGCCCAATATTCGAATTCTTAGACATTTCCAATTCCAAACGTAACCAACATGCATAATTACATTATTTCTTTAAATTTAAATAAATACTGCATAATCAAAATCTGAACGTAAAATATTTCATGAAAACATGCTGTTAAAATATTTCATGCTTTAAACAAAGTGCGTAAACGTAAAACTTACAGACCGAAGGCGTGACTTCATGAGCTTCTCGAGAGCAGTAGTAGTACAACCCTTTACAAGATCATAGGCTCTGATACCAACTGTAAAGGCCCGTATTTCGTATTCATAATTTTGCGGAATTATTAAAAATTTTCTAAATAAATAAATAACTTGCCCAATTTATAAAATAAACATGTAAATAATTTTAACTTTAAAATAACAGCGGAAGCAAATATTGTTTTCAAACAACAATTTAAAAATAATCCAACGTATTAAAACTGAGTTTGAATAATAAAAGGTGCATAAATTAAAACATGAGGTCCTCGGGTTTACTACTGCTGCCACAAGATCGCTCACTGGTCTACGCCCTCCGTCTCGACCTCATCAGTACCTACAACAATCAAGTCTAGTGAGTCTAAAGACTCAACATGTATATATCGTGAATAACAAGTAAATATATCATAAAATCGCATGCAACGTAAAAATATAGTATCGTAAAGCGCATGGTGAAAATCGTATCATGAATAATTATAACTACGTGCATATCTGAAAATCATACGTAAAAGCTTTGCTCAATAGAGCTCTGTCATGTCATATCATAATTTTCTGGTAGAGATAATGTTTCTAAGCAAGTGGCCCATAACATAACGTAAGCGCCTGATCAGACTAAACCACAGTATACTGGGCGGTAGAGATCAATCACAGCCCTTGGACTGGATGTCCGTACCCATACATAATCATAACCGGTCGTAAGTCACCGGGTGGAGAGGTCCTCGGTTGCGCCTACCGACTTCCAAACCCATAAGCATAAGGTGGCCACAAGACATATAGCATATATCTCAAAAATAAACATTTTATATTTTTATGCACGTAATATAATTATAACCTTATTTTTACCGGATGAGTTGGATCGTTCCCAGGCTTGCTGCGACTTACTACTAATATGTGACACATGCAATAAATCTTAACTTGCCCAAAACTTGACAATTGAATCAAAAATGAGACGATTCGGACCAACAACTTGATTTTTAATCATGGCATGTACCAACCCGAACCAACATTAAACCGACGTTTAACTATGATTAAAAATACCCCAAAAATACTGAAAAATATGCACAAGGACTGTAAAACATGAAAATAGGTGAATGGAACTCAAAACCATAAACCACTCTTTCGAGAGTCATTTTGGCACCTTTCACCGTAAATTCTCGTACAACCTCTAAACTCGACCAAATCGCGAACGGCCAAAAACACAACTTTCCTAACTCATTAAGGTAGTGTCCAGTCCAAGGCCATGGGCTAAAAACCAACCAAGAACTCAAACAAACACCAAAACCGTGACCCAAGGCTGCTGTCAAAAACAGAAATTACAGCAGCGGCTGTGTTGCTTATTTAGGGTGAAACTCTGAAACAAACGGTTATTTGCTTGAACCATCGACTAGAGACTCTTACCAACATCCTAAGACATGGCTTGGACCATGGCTAAGGGCTAAAAGCCAACCACAAACCAAGCAAACACCTAGGACACTCACAGCTCAAAACCGAGAGAGTCACTTTCTGTATAGTGTGATGTATTGCATTGTTTTGTTGTCTTGTATCGTTCCAATGGCCATTTGAGCGACCATGGCTCGATCTAGACATGATGGAGTGTCGTATAAACCATGGCTACGGGCTAGGAGCCAACCACAATTCATCCAACATCTCCAAAAACCGAAAGTTACTCACACCAAAAATCAGATTTTGAAAACCGAAGAGCACTTGTCATGTTTCTGTAAAAATCTGAGGGATCTATGAAACAAGCTTTGAAAAGATGATTTGGTCACGTCCTAGACATGATAATGAAGGGCTCTAACCATGGCTACAGTCCATAGGACAGCCAAGATTCGAACACCCCTTTAAACAATCTAATGACAGAAACTGTGACCCCAAAATTCTGTGCTCATAAAAATGTTGCTGTCATATCTTTGTTTGTGCGTGTATGGATGTAACCCAATGGACCAATAACACCCTAACACACTCTAAAACATTCCTAGAAGCAGCCATGGAAGCCTGGAATCGAGCAACTACCTGTAATCCAGAAAAACAACCAAACCGTGAAGTTGAACCAAAAGAAATGAGAAAATTCTGTGCAGATTTTTACTTGGAATGTTGCTGTCATTTTCGATTTATTGCTTGAATCATGCATATATAATGGTTTAAAAATATCTATAGGACTTGATTGAAGAGCAAAGAAACAACATATACATGCCTGGAATTTGTTTTGACACAAAAACAAACCGATACGACGAAGACGAGCGGCGAAGTCGGAGTTGGATTCTCTTCTTATTTTATGCTGCTGTTCTCACGTTTCTAAGCTGTTATTTCTGATATGTTTCGAAGCTTATGGTTGTATGAGATGTAAGGGATGAAAGTGAATGATATAGGAGGTGTTAAGGGGTCATAATATGCATTTAGTTAGGAGTTACAAAGAATGGATTTTGAAATACATTATGATTCCCTTTTGCTGCCGATCCCTTGCTCTTATTCTTGCTGTTATTCATNATTTGCTACATGTTAATGATAGTTGTTATATGCTTTGATATATGTTTTTCTATGATTGCATGTCTACATTGTTTATACTGGGATATATTTCTCACCGGAGTTGTCCGGCTGTTGTCTTGTTTTATATGTGTGCATGACAACAGGTGGGGCAGGACCTGGAGCAGGAAGAGGATGAGAGATTCAGGATTAGCGTGGAGATCCGGACTTAGAGTAGAGTGGTTTAGTACTTGATCTAGTAACTAAACTTTAGCTGAAATAAATAAATGGTGTACAAGATTTGTACCATTAGATGTATATGTGTATTAGAATTGATTACCTTACGTTTCTNATTGTAATTAGAAATGGTTTGAATGGAGAGTTATCAACCTTTGAATTATTTTAAATGTTGGACCCAAACTTATTATTATTACTAATTTGCATGGTATTTTATTGCTTAAATCTTGTATTTTAATTGCTTAAAGTTTAGAACCATCATTATATATTTTAGTGAATTTACACATTAAATTTAGGATAGATTATTGCATGGCATGCTTGACTTAAAATTTAAGTATTTAAATGTTATGTTTAATTTCTTAAATATATTAAGCTTAAATTAATTCCTCCTCAATTGTTTACACATATTAATTTTAGCTTTAATTAAATATTGAACCTAATAGAATTTATTTACTAACTTGAATCCAATTAATTTAATAAATCCTAAAACATTCTTTTTCTATAAATTAAATTATTCCTTGACTTAAGTTAAATTTAGGAATATTTTTCTTATTATTAATCTTATTTCTAATTTCCAAACTCCGGTCCGACCTCGCGTATTTATCCTGAAAAGATAAACTAAACATCTACTTTTAAAATAAATAATCATGACTTAAAATTTATTAAAATAAACCAAACACTTCATATATTTATAAAAATTCATTTTTAATTTAAATAGTAGCAATTATGCATGGCTTATACGTAATCTGATTTTCGGGTCGTTACACTGAGTCCTTGGGCTGATTCGCTTATTCTATTGGCTGATTCGCTTATTCTATTGGCTGATTCGCCCAGATACTGGATATACGCATTATATCGATGTCGTTTAGGGTTGATTCATTCCTATCGATTGAGATTTGATATATTTGTCAATATCCAGACCCCGGGATCCCTAGATTAGGAATGAGTCGAGTCTGAGATGACGCGTCGATTGAGTCGAGTCTGAGATGACTAGTTGATTTACAGTTTTATATCATTCATGTTTGTTGATTTGCTACATGTTAATGATAGTTGTTATATGCTTTGATATATGTTTTTCTATGATTGCATGTCTACATTGTTTATACTGGGATATATTTCTCACCGGAGTTGTCCGGCTGTTGTCTTGTTTTATATGTGTGCATGTNATTTAGGATAGATTATTGCATGGCATGCTTGACTTAAAATTTAAGTATTTAAATATTATGTGTAATTTCTTAAATATATTAAGCTTAAATTAATTCCTCCTCTATTGTTTACACATATTAATTTTAGCTTTAATTAAATATTGAACCTAATAGAATTTATTTACTAACTTGAATCCAATTAATTTAATAAATCCTAAAACATTCTTTTTCTATAAATTAAATTATTCCTTGACTTAAGTTAAATTTAGGAATATTTTTCTTATTATTAATCTTATTTCTAATTTCCAAACTCCGGTCCGACCTCGCGTATTTATCCTGAAAAGATAAACTAAACATCTACTTTTAAAATAAATAATCATGACTTAAAATTTATTAAAATAAACCAAACACTTCATATATTTATAAAAATTCATTTTTAATTTAAATAGTAGCAATTATGCATGGCTTATACGTAATCTGATTTTCGGGTCGTTACACTGAGTCCTTGGGCTGATTCGCTTATTCTATTGGCTGATTCGCTTATTCTATTGGCTGATTCGCCCAGATACTGGATATACGCATTATATCGATGTCGTTTAGGGTTGATTCATTCCTATCGATTGAGATTTGATATATTTGTCAATATCCAGACCCCGGGATCCCTAGATTAGGAATGAGTCGAGTCTGAGATGACGCGTCGATTGAGTCGAGTCTGAGATGACTAGTTGATTTACAGTTTTATATCATTCATGTTTGTTGATTTGCTACATGTTAATGATAGTTGTTATATGCTTTGATATATGTTTTTCTATGATTGCATGTCTACATTGTTTATACTGGGATATATTTCTCACCGGAGTTGTCCGGCTGTTGTCTTGTTTTATATGTGTGCATGTCAACAGGTGGGGCAGGACCTGGAGCAGGAAGAGGATGAGAGATTCAGGATTAGCGTGGAGATCCGGACTTAGAGTAGAGTGGTTTAGTACTTGATCTAGTAACTAAACTTTAGCTGAAATAAATAAATGGTGTACAAGATTTGTACCATTAGATGTATATGTGTATTAGAATTGATTACCTTACGTTTC
>NC_133309.1:6890956-6987609 GCF_012295235.1 Primulina huaijiensis
TATTAGATATTTGTTGACCAAACAGGATGCAAAGCCACGACTGATACGATGGATTTTGTTGCTCCAAGAATTTGACATTGTGATCAAAGATAAAAAAAGAACCGAGAATGTCGTAGCCGATCATTTATCAAGACTAGTAACAAGATCATCTTGTGAAATGACACCAATTAACGATAATTTTCCTGATGAACATCTATTTGCAGTTACTACTACACCTTGGTTTGCTAACATAGTAAATTTTCTTGTGACAGGAAAAATGCCACCGCAATGGAGTTCTCAAGATAAAAGAAAATTTTTGAATGAGGTAAAAAACTTTTATTGAAATGATCCGTATCTGTTCAAGTATTGTCTGGATCAAATTTTTCGACGTTGCATACCCGACAATGAGGTAAGTAGTGTCATTAAAATTTGTCATTCAGAAGCATGCGGAGGACATTTTTCTACAAAGAAAACAGCTGCAAAAATCTTGCAGTGTGGATTTTATTGGCCCACTTTGTTTAAAGACATCCACGAAATCTGCAAGATCTGTGAAAATTTTTAAAAATTGGGTGCGATTTCAAAAAAAAACATGATTCCTTTGAATCCTATTATTGAAATTGAAATCTTTGATTGTTGGGGAATAGATTTGATGGGACCTTTTCCACCGTCGTTTGGATACTTGTATATTTTAGTTGCAGTTGATTATGTTTTCAAATGGATAGAGGCAATTCCATGTCGAACAAATGATCATAAAATCTTCATCAAATTTTTAAAAGAAAATATTTTTAGTAGATTTGGAATTCCTCGAGCCATGATAAGTGCTGGGGGAACTCACTTTGTTAATAAACCATTTGCTTCATTAATGAATAAATATGGTTTTACTCATAAAGTAACTACTCCTTATCATCCTCAAACAAATGGAAAAGTTGAATTAGCTAATAGGGAGATAAAGCAAATTTTGGAAAAAACTGTTAACTCAAATAGAAAAGATTGGTCTCTGTGACTTAATGATGCACTTTGGGCATATCGAACAGCTTTTAAAACATCATTGAATATGTCTCTTTATAGGTTGGTTTACGGAAAACATTGTCATTTGCCTGTATAATTGGAACATAAAGCTTATTGGGCGATCAAAACTTTAAATTCAAGCATGGATGATACCCACAAATTACGTAAATTGCAACTTAATAAACTTGATGAACTCAAAAATGATGCGTAAGAGAATTCAAGGATTTATAAAGCAAAAATCAAATCATTTCATGATAAAACAATTCTTAGAAAATCTTTTTGAGATTGGTAAAAAAGTTTTGCTTTATAATTCTCGACTTCACATATTCCCAGGAAAATTACGATCAAGATAGACAGGCCCATATGTTGTAAAGCATGCGTATCCTTATGGAGCTGTGGATATTGAAAATCATAAAAATGGTGATGTTTTTAAAGTGAATGGACAAAGGCTTAAACCATTTTTGGAAAATGAAACCTTTCAAGAAGAGTTTATTTCCCTTTCTGATCCTTGATTTTTTTTGTGTTTCATTTAATTTTGTTTGTTTTTATTTCAAGTTTTCTTAATCTTTTTATTTTCCCGGTTAAATGGCGGATAACGGTACTCCGTGATTCTCATTGTCGGTTTAATCAGTTTTCCATAATTGCTGATACAAAAATTAAAAAAAATCACTTCTTTTCTTTTCAAAATGGATGAAATTCTCTCAAAAATTTGTAAATATTTTCCCTCTATTTCTGAAAATGTTCTAAGAAAAATTTATGCAGGAAGGTTTGAAAGATTGAGATTGCTAATGCAAAAAGGAATTCTAGAAGATATTCGTCTTGTAATAGAAGCTAAGGTCCAATTAGGAGGAGAAGTTCCACAATCATTGCTCATTCGGTATTTGCCAGAATTAGGAAAAAGCACTTATGCGAAAAAACGAAGGGCCAAAAGTTTAGGGGTTTGTCATAAGTGTGCAAGATGGACTTGTGACAAACGATGCAGATCTTTGGGATTTGTTTCCAATAACAGAGAAGATAAAATTGGTTTCATTAAGAATGGGCTGAGTAAGGAGTCTTTAGATAATATCTTATTGACTCTTGAGACGCATTCTAGTGGACATGTGCATATTGAACTTCTCCGTTTATGGAAAAAATTCCAAGATGAGCGTCATAGTCTTGGGAATCCGACTAAAAAAGACCCTGTTTGCCAATTTATAAGAAATTGGATGGGAAGCATATCCTCGACTCATAGAAGGCGTTGAAGCCATTTCTGGACGTAAAACCAGAGGAAAATTGTGAGCCACAATCACACTACTGTTCACATGCATGTGTGTCATTATTGTTTTTACTGTTTATTCTGTTTACAACTGTGACCCATAGTTTTGTCCTGATAACATATTACCCCTATAAAATATCTCATCTTTCTCTCTATTTTCGCAGAAATAAAAAGAAGAAAGTAAAAAAACATGGCTGGAACCTCTGCACAATCATTGAAAAATATTTGTGTATTTTGTGGGTCGAGTCCTGGAAAAAATGAAGTGTTTCTAGAAGCAGCGAATAATCTTTGAAAGATATTGGCTGAGAGAAAAATTCACTTGGTATACGGGGGAGGTAATATTGGGTTAATGAGATCTGTTTCAACATCTGCTCATCTTGGAGGTAGTCAGGTTTTGGATATTATTCCTACAGCTTTAGCTGAAGGAAATATTACAGGTGTTACGATTGGTGAGGAATTAAAAGTTTTTTCTATGTATGAAAGAATCACTCAAATGATTGAAAATTCTGATGCTTTTATCGCACTACCAGGTGGTTTTGGTACATTAGAAGAAATTTTTCACACTGTTTCTTGGGCACAACTTAATATCCATAATAAACCTGTGGGCTTGTTGAATATCAATAATTATTATGACAGTTTGTTGACATTTCTTGATAAAGTGGAACAGAATTTCATTTCAGAAAATTCACGACGGATGCTCATCTGTGCTTCGACTGCCGACCAATTAATTGATGATTTGGAAGCTTTTGTTCATAAGCCTGATCCGATGATAACAAAGATCAATTGGTC
The DNA here is from genome assembly GCF_012295235.1 of Primulina huaijiensis. Taxonomy (NCBI): domain Eukaryota; kingdom Viridiplantae; phylum Streptophyta; class Magnoliopsida; order Lamiales; family Gesneriaceae; genus Primulina; species Primulina huaijiensis. The sequence goes on from NC_133309.1 coordinate 6,893,988, forward strand.
GCAATCAAGCAATAAGAAAAGGAAGTTGGATCATTGATTCAAAAGTCGTGGATTGGTTTGCGTTTGTTTCAGTTTGTTATCTTCAATAAAATTCCAGGTGATATCTCTTTCATTATGTACTCTTTATTAATAGTTATTTTGACATTAGGGACAATGTCATATTCTGATTGGGGGGAGAACAAACTTATAAAAAAAAATTAAAAAAATAATAAAAAAAATATATATTATTTTAAAATAAAATCATGTTTATTGTTTGTATCTTAGTAATTTTTGCAAAAATGTCATACATTACATGTTTGAAAGATTTAAATTAGAACATGCATTAATCTATTTAAGAATGTTTAAATTTTTATTTGAAAAAAAAAGTCAATTTTAATATTCTGATCAATATAAAAATATGATTTATGAAATCTTTTTGAGTGATTAACCATTGTGATAAAATCAGGTATTAAAGTATATGGCCCAAGATATACCTTATAAGAGTGCCTAAAATTTTAAACTCACACATATTTTGTGAGTGAGTGGAGAGGACTGAGAAAACAGCTTTCGAGCCTTTATTGATCATGAGAGAGACTATCTATTGTTTAGATCTTGAGTTCTTATTTTGAAAAAAAAATGATATTTCCTGAAAAAAAAAGAGAAAAATACAAAAAGAAAGATATTGAAGATCTATGTAATTTTTAAGTTATATGCTACGACCCATATATCTCTCATAAAAAAAAAAAAAAAAGAGAGAGAGAAATTTATTGTACAAATTAAATAAATATGTGGTCAAGAAGCATAAACTTAGTCTGATTCCATGATGTTATGAAAAAAAAAAAATCAGGAAAAAATATATAATAAGAACAACTAGATTTTGAATCAATGGATTTTCTATCTTTTGATTAGTTTGGCTCGTTTGTCTGTCTGCATTCTGTAAACCATTTTTCTGAGCATTTATCTGTATTCCAACTCCATGAGAGAAATCGTTGCCATAAATTGAAACATTTATTAACCTGTGAGGATATGGAGTTGAGACTCTTACTAGGAATTTCTGAAGGCCGTGTACATTTAACTACCTGAAATAAGCTTTGAATTGATCATCTCAAATTATTTCATAAATTATAATTATGATGATCTTGATATAACTTTGACAGTTTTCAAATTTAATTTAAACACTTAGATAGTTTTGATTACATTTCTATTTAAATTAATCAATATGTTTTGTATTGCTATTAACGCTTAAATTGCTAGGGACTAGCAATAAGCTGGTTGGGAGGTGTGATAAACATAAAAATTGTACATTAATTAAATGTTTTATAATATAATTATATAGTTTTTGTTTTATTAAATGTTTAAATATTATATGTTTTATAATAAATTGTATAAAATATAAGTTGTTGTGTAATTACAAGTTTTTACTATTTTTTACAGGTTCGATAAAACAAGAATAAACTTGACGTTGCAAATGGGATTAAGATGATTCTTGGACCTGTAGAAAGTTGATTATAATATCTATAATATTGTTGACAAGCATGAGATAAAAATCCTCTCACAATTGGGATCAAATTAAGCAACAAATAAAGTTACCAAAGGAGTGGCAGTTTTACCATGCTCTAGTATTTTGGCCATATCTCTCAAATTACTTGGTCAAATGGTTTGAAAAAAATACCACAACTAGACAACTCAATTATCTACATGTTTTATTTTATGTGAAGAAGAAAATTCAGAGAAGAAGATTTTCAAAAGTGATGTGTAATATAATATAATATCTTGGAACACCAATGAAGACTTATGTGTAAAAAAATAATATTTTATTTGTGGTTGTCTCCCTAAATTTGGCTATAAATAGGGGTGCATTGTAATTTAATGAGATATCCCTCATTCTATGAACAAACCTTTGAGTTCGTAATATTTCTCTCTATAATTTTCATTTATTTCTTCATTTAAATACAATTAGCATGTTAATTTCATATTCAAAGTTTTACACTTTGAATAATGAATAGCTAACTTCCTAAAGTTGAGATGATAATGTGAAACTCTTGGCATGATAATAAGGTTATTAAAAGGTAAAAATCTATGTTTTATATTATTTAATCATTATTTATTGTTTATATTATATTTATTTCTTTAAGCATTTTTATATCCTACTTATAAGTGGGAGTTTTGATTTATTGTTGCTATATGTTACACTAAATTCTTGGAACCATTTAAATGTTTGTTTGGAATTACCAACCATTTAAAGTAGATGCCTTGATTTATTATATATGAATATATTATAATATTAAATTCTTGGTACCATTTAAATGTTAGTTTGGTTTTACCAACCATTTAAAGTGGAAACCTTGATTTAGTGTTTACAAATATATATAGCACAATAAATTCTTGACCACATTTATAAGTTTTGGTATATATTATATACTTATAAGATAATAATTTATAACATAATATAAATATGATTATTTAATATATTGGAACCATTTTATTAAGTGGATTTCAATATTGTTCGTTAATGTTAACTTTATTAAAATACCAAGAGTGGATCCTTTAATCTCAACTACTTAAATTAAAATTTGAACAATTAAAATTTACCCATTAAAGATTCAAACAATTAAAATTAAAAAGAAACAAAAACAAAAACAAAACAAAAAGACATTGTAGTGGACTTGTAATTACCTTAGCTTCCCTGTGGATACGATATCGGACTCACCGAATTATACTACTTGTGGACAACCTGCTCTTGGGAGTGCAACAATCAAAGTGACAACAGAGATCGTGTTACTCGAGCTCGTCAGCGTCAAGAAGAGTTTAATAACAAGCAAGAACGTTACATCACCAAACTTCATAGAACCATGGATAGGATTCAAGATCAGAATAACTATTTGCATCTGGTGGTAGAGAACATGGAAGAGGAGGAGGAGGCACCGATGGAAGTGGTCAACGAGGATTGCGATAGTGACGATGGAGATATGATAGACTAGGCTAGTCTGGGATTGTAATAAAAATATGATTTGGAAAGTACTAAGTGTAATAACTTATTTATGAATAAAGACTTTATTATTATTATTAAATTGTCGCATCTACAAGATTTATGAGAATTTTATGAATTTATCAATAAAAATTTATTTTCTTTTAACCTTTATAGGAACACAAACATGGTCCCTCAAATCATTATGGTCGAACTCAAAAAACAACTTCAGGCAAAGGAAGCAGAAATAGAAACGCAGAAGATGAAAAATGACAAGCTTGAGAAGGATAATTATCAACTAGATGGAAATAATAAATGCATGGAAAATGACCTTTACGAGGCACACGAAGAAGTGAGGAAGTTACGAGAAGACGTCAGACGCTATACCGCCTATCATCAAGAATCAGAATGGCAACACAAGATCACCAAACGAGAGTTGAACAAAGCGCAAGATAGGATTTTTATGCTCCAGATTCGGGATGACAGTCGTCACAAAACACAATGCCGCCTTGAAGAACGGATCGAAGAACACGAAGTCAATGAGAACGTAAACCAATCCACAATTCAAGAGCTCCAAGCGGAAGTGGAAACTCTGACAAATCAAAACGCCCTATTGGAACAACATATCAACCAACTATAAAATGATATGATCAACATGGAGGATCTCATGGGAGAACTCGAAGAAAACCAAGAAGAAAACCCTATGGAAGAAGAAATTAACGAATCTATAGGGGATGGTGACGTAATAGATGAGTTGAATGATCCCTATGATAAACATTGATTGTATTTATGTCAATTATTTTGATATTAAAAGACTGATTGTATGCATTTCAAAAATTAATGGAAATATTTCTTTGATTATGCATTGTTACAAACAAATTAAAAAAATATATGTTTATAGGAAACGGCAGGCAGACCACCCAGAAACAACCGAAACTCCCGCGGTACCAATCAGAACGAAAATCCACCATCACCTCCAAGAGTGAATCTCAGCCGAGAGGATATGATGGCAATAGCTACTATTGTAGCTGCAACATTGCAAAGAATCGTGAACCCGATTGCCAACGCTATCCATCCGTCACCAGAACCACAACCGCGAGGAATTAAGTATCATTACGAATCCCTTTGAAGGAACCAGGTCCCAACCTTTGATGGGAATCCTGATCCAGAAGTCAGTCATAACTGGCTTAAGAATGTTGAAACCTTGTTGTGGGGACCCGGACTCTAATCATGTTCTTAATCATCATTGGGACAATTTAATTAATTATAATCAACAGGGTCTAAAAAAATATTTTTTTTAATTGCGGAACGTAATGGTATTCAATCTAATATACAAGTCAGTATTAAAGTACAAGTCTTGTACTATATACAATCATTCAAACTAAGGTTTAACAATTAAATATCAAGTGTTCAACCCTATCTCAAATCAAGTCCGTAGTCTCCACTCTAATCACGATCTCTCCTCATCTCCTGGACCCTGGTCCTGTCCCACCTGTTGTCATGTACACATACAAACAAGACAACAGCCGGATAACTCCGGTGAGAATATAATCCCAGTATAAATCAATGAAACATGCAATCATATAAACAAATATAAAGCATGAAACAAATATCAAAAACATGTATCAAATCTGAAAACATGAATCAATATAAAACTGTAAATAAACTCGTAACTCTACGTCTCAGACTAGACTCAATCCTAGTCTAGGGATCCCGGTTTCCAGATGTTGGCATTCCATATCGAATATCCGTGATAGAAGAAACTCCAATTCTAATCAACATCGATATAACCAAACATCCAGTGTCTTGACCTATCCGTCACAGACCTTGACACTCTCGCCAATACACTATCCTGTAAAAGAGTGCAATGTGCCAATGACGATTCCATCACTATCCGACACTTCTGTCACAAGATTACTCGTCTAATACTCGTCTAATCTAGACTTTCTATAAATCAATAGAAACAAGCATATCAATTCAAATCAAGGCATATAATAACAATCAGTATGTGATTTCGGGAAACCCAAGTATATCATACTCGAGTCAATCTCCCAGTACCACATTGACTTATACCTTTCTTTCGTACTCTCGGTCTGAAACAATATACGTGCTGAACTCTAGACTGTCCCTGTAAATATTAAATGACATATTGAGAATAATAATTCACCATTCCACTCCCAAGTCAATATTGAATCTGATTAATCTAAATTTAATTCAAATCAATGGCATAACGGCACAATCCCGATATCCCCGTCAATACAATAGCAACATATATCAATTACAAACCATAATCCATATCCGTTACAATCTGTAATCAATCCATAATCCAAATCTGTTCAATTTCAATCGATAAAATTAGAAAATCATAACAATTCCAAAATCAACTTGTTCTTCGATCTGACTTCGATTCTACGATGTCTAGTATTCCCAGAACACATAATAATGATCAAATAACAATTCCTCCAAAATCATAATTTCAAATCATGCTGGAACATAATAAAACTTACGTCCTTGTGTAGCTCTTGATGAGAGGATCTCAGAACTGTGCTCAGATTAAAAATCAGATCTCCGGTACTTGAAAAATCAAATTTCTAACACATGAAGAATTTTGAGGGTTTAGGCTATGATTCTCTCAATTCTCGTTGCTGGAAATCTGAATTGGATGGATGGGTTTACACGTTGAAGTGCATGGCAAGACATGTGTCCCACTCAACTTCCAATATTTGCACTTTAGTCCCTTAATTTTTCACTATTTGCAATTCAGCCCCTCAATAATTACGAAATTTCCATCCAATAATTACGAAAATGCCATCAAATTTAAATCAAGTATTTTTCAACTTAATTACAAAAATGCGATCAAATTTAAATTAAGTATTTTTCCATTTAATTACGAAAATGCCATCAATACTATTTTCTTTTCGGGGTCTCACAAAATTGATAACATCTCGGGCCTTACAATTCTCCCCCTCTAAGACACGATTTCGTCCCCGAAATCAAAGGTAATCAAATCGTATCAAATGCAATAGTCAGACAAAATAATAGAAACTGAAAATAGAAGACTCACATCAGTGGAATAGTTCTTGGAACTCCTGCCTCATATCTGATTCAGTCTCCCAAGTAGCCTCTTCAATGCTATGACGAGTCCACTGGACTTTCACAAGCGGAATAATCTTCGTTCTGAGCTGTTTCTCTTTACGATCAATAATTTGTATCGGCTTCTCAATATAACTCAGACTTTCATCAAGCTCGGCCTCGTCTGGCTGAATAATATGAGAATCATCAGGGAGATATTTCCGCAACATAGATACATGAAAATCATCATGTATCCCCGATAATGAAGGCGGTAATGCGACTTGATAGGTGAAATTTTCAAGAATACTCGGTCTCCAGCCTCAAATACCAACAGTCTTCGTCGAACATTGGCATATTTGGCCTGTCTGTCTTGAGCTACCTTCATTTTTTTCTGAATCAGCTTAACTTTCTCAGTCATATCTCTGATCATGTCAGGTCCAGTTTCAGTAACGTAAGAGATATCATCCCAATACAGAGGGGATCGACACTTCTTTCCGTACAACGCCTCGAATGGTGCCATATCTATACTCGTCTGATAGCTGTTGTTGTACGAAAATTCACAAAGAGGCAATGCATCTTGCCAATTAGTGCTAAAATCAAGCACTACAGCTCTCAGCATATCTTCCAATGTCTGGATCGTCCGCTCTGACTGTCCGTCAGTCTTTGGATGATATGCGTTACTAAGATGTAACTTTGTACTGAGAGCTTGCTGCAAACTCTGCCAGAAGTGCGAAGTAAACCGAGGGTCACGGTCCGAAACAATTGACTTCGGCACTCCGTGCAATCTAACCACTTCCTTAACATAAATATCGGCCATCTGGTCATATCTGTACGTCATCTTGTATGGAATAAAACATGCAGATTTGGTCAATCGATCAATCACGACCCAAATAGCATCACAACCTCGGGAGGATCTTGGTAACTGCGTCACAAAATCGATGGAAATGTGATCTCATTTCCATTCAGGAATAGACATACTCTGTAACAATCCTCCAGGTTTCTTTCTTTCAGCTTTCACCTGCTGGCAATTCAGACACTTGGATTCAAATTCAGTAACATCAGATTTCATCTGTTTCCACCAATATTGTGTCTTCAAATCATTGTACATTTTCCTGCCACCCGGATGAATGCTAAAACGACTGTTGTGCGCTTCTGCCAGTATTCGCTGTCTCAACTCCAAAACATTTGGCACAACAATACGATTATTCACATACAAAGTACTGTTTCGAACCTGATACTCCGATTGATGTCCAGCTCTAACCAAAGCAATCGAATTCTGCACCTTTTGATCAACTTTCTGTGCCTCTTTGATTCTCAATATCATTTCTGGTTCAGCTCGAATAGTATACAATCTCAGAGGCTGACAATCTGTTTCAAAGGTTAATCTAGACAAACAGCAATCTTCTATCAAATTCGAAACACCAATCGTCGATAAGGATAAGGAACATATCTTTCGACTCAGTGCATCAGCTGCTGCATTAGACTTTCCCGGATAGTACTTGATTTCACAATCGAAATCTTTCAGCAAATCAAGCCATCTTCTTTGCCTCATATTCAGTTCTGATTGTGAAAACAGATATTTCAAGCTTTTGTGATCAGATTAGATCTCAAATTTCTCACCGTTGAGGTAGTGTCGCCATATCTTCAATGCAAATACAATGGCCGCCAATTCAAGATCATGAATTGGGTAGCGAGTTTCATGTGGCTTCAACTGTCTCGAAGCATAGGCAATGACATGGCCTCGCTGCATGAAAACACATCCCAAACCTCTGTGAGAAGCGTCACAATATACAACAAATCCACCAGTACCTAAGGGGATAGTCAGTATCTGTNCCAAGAAATCACAGCCTCAACCTTGCTGGGATCAACTGATATACCATCTCCGGATATGATATGACCCAGAAATACTACCTGTCTCAACCAGAACTCACATTTTGACAGTTTAGCATACAATTTCTCAGTTCTCAGAATTTTCAACACAGTTCTCAAATGTTCTGCATGCTCAATCATATTCTTGGAGTAAATCAGAATATCATCAATGAATATAATCACAAAATCATCGAGATACTTCTGAAACACACGGTTCATTAATCCCATAAATATAGCCGGTTCATTCGTCAAACCAAACGGCATGACAATAAACTCGTAATGTCCATACCTGGTTCTGAATGCTGTCTTTGAGATATCAGAATCCTTAACTCTCAACTGATGGTATCCAGATCTCAAATCAATCTTGGAATATACAGATGAACCCTGCAACTGATCAAACAAATCATCAATACGAGGTAAGGGATATTTATTCTTTGCCGTTGCTTTGTTCAGTTGCCGGTAGTCGATACAGAGTCTCATAAAACCGTCTTTCTTCCTCACAAATAATACTGGAGCACCCCAAGGAGATACTCTCGGTCTGATGTAACTTGGCCAGTAAGTCCTCCAACTGTTCTTTCAACTCTTTCAACTCAATCGGTGCCATTCTGTACGGAGCTCTGGAAATCGGAAATGTACCTGGCATCAACTCAATGCTGAAGTCTATCTCTCGAATCGGAGGCAATCCCAGAATCTCATCTGGGAAGACATCAGCAAACTCACACACCACTGGAAAATCTGCCAATGATGGACTCGACTTCAGTAAATCAACTGAATAGACAAGAAATCCCTCTGCTCCTTTCTGCAACAATCGAGTCATAGACAATACGGATATCAAAGGAATTCTAGATCGAGAACCCTTACCGTAGAATTTCCACTCATCAGCCATATCCGGTCTGAATCTCACAATCTTGTGGAAACAATCAACAGTGGCTCTGTACCTGGTTAACATATCGATACCGATAATACAATCAAAATCAGATAACCTAAGCACAATACAATATAACTCAATCTCATGCCCATCATACTGTAGCATACAACGTTTCACAGATTTCACTGATATCAAACCTGTCCCCAACGGAGAAGAGACAAACACTACAGCAGATAATGACTCAATAGGCAAATAAAGCATCAATGCAAATCGTTCAGATATGAATGTATGTGATGCACCAGTATCTATCAATACATATGCAGGATAACCAGAAATAAAACAGTTACCTGCAACAACAGCGTTTGGTGCGTCCTGAGCCTGCTCTTTAGTCAAAGCGAACAATCTGGCCTGCTGTCTAGGAGGCTGGCTAACTGTCTGGCTTCCTCCTGGCCTCGGCTGTGACTGAGATGGTGCTGACTAAAAGGAGTGGACTGCAGCTGGTCGTCTACCAGTCTGAGCTACGGATCCAGATGACTCGGCACCCTGTGATCTCTGAGTATCTCTCTGGGGACAAACTCGAGCAAAATGTCCCTGTTGCCTACAAATACGGCAATTGCCAAACACTCCCCGGCACTGCTCTGTGGAATGCTTCCCTCCACAAGTGTTGCAATAGGGTCCTGTATAACTATGGCCCTGACCGATCGGTCTCGAGCCACTAGAACTGGATGAACTACTTCCAGATTTCTTGAACTGCTTCCCCTAGCTTTCAGGAATTCTTTCTTTCCACTGCCACAACTCTCCAATCTGGGAGGAGGTTGTGGAAACTGAGTTGAGGATGGTTGCTGTGGTCTCGGTGTTGGTGCGACATACGAAGCTCCTTTCTGTCTAATCAGACCAGCTTCGGCTCCCTTTGCTCTGTTCAGGGCATCAGCAAAGTTGTTCGGTCGTCCAGTGTTCACCAGTGTAAAGATTTCAGGATTCAGGCCATTGATGAACTGATAAGCAACAACTTCGTCGTTCTCCGCCACATGTGGAGCAAATCGTAGTAGTGTAGAGAATTTAGACACATATTCCTCAATGTTCAACTGCCCTTGTCTCAGATTCGCAAACTCAGCACCTTTATCCTTTCTGTATGACACATGGAAGAATCTCTGATAGAATTCGATTTTGAAGACATTCCAGGTAAGAGGCGTACCTCGTTGCTCCAAGGCCCTCTTGGTCATAATCCACCAGTTCTTGGCAACATCATGCAAATGGTGCCCAATCAGTTTCACTCTCCGCTCATCAGTGTAATCCAAAGACTCAAATAGCATCTCAATATCATCTAGCCAACTCTCGCAATCAACTGAAGTCTCAGTACCCTTCAGAGTCGGTGGATGAAATGACTGAAATCTCTTTAGCAAGGTTTCCATTGGTGTTGCTGTCACATCCATCGGAGTTGCACAGGTACTGCCCTGTTCTGGGATTCTTCGCGGAGGCATATCTGATTATCAAAAATATTAGTAATCAAATCTGACAATTCTGTCTCAGTCCTCTTCTAATCATCTAACCTCTGATCAAGAATCGGTTCTGATTCATTCTCAAACAATACATATTACCAATTAAATCAGATAAATCAAGTAACATGTCTTTCAAAACAGTAAAGCATGCTTGCATTCAAAAGCAAGGAAGAAAACTCAATCTACCCCGCTCACTAGCTTCTATCTCAGTCTAAGGAACCTACAGTTCTGGAACCTACAGCTCTGATACCACCTGTTGTGGGGACCCGGACGCTAATCATGTTCTTAATCATCATTGGGACAATTTAATTAATTATGATAAACATGGTCTACAAAAATTTTTTTATTATTTTTTTAATTGCGGAACGTAATGGTATTCAATCTAATATACATGTCAGTATTAAAGTACAAGTCTTGTACTATATACAATCATTCAAACTAAGGTTTAACAACTAAATATCAAGTGTTCAACCCTATCTCAGATCAAGTCCGTAGTCTCCACTCTAATCACGATCTCTCCTCATCTCCTATACCCTGGTCCTGTCCCACCTGTTGTCATGTACACATACAAACAAGACAACAGCCGGATAACTCCGGTTAAAATATAATCCCAGTATAAATCAATGAAACATGCAATCATATAAACAAATATAAAGCATGAAACAAATATCAAAAACATGTATCAAATCTGAAAACATGAATCAATATAAAACAGTAAATAAACTCGTAACTCTACGTCTCAGACTAGACTCAATCCTAGTCTAGGGATCCCGGTTTCCAGATGTTGGCATTCCATATCGAATATCCGTGATTGAAGAAACTCCAATTCTAATCAACATCGATATAACCAAACATCCAGTGTCTTGACCTATCCGTCACAGACCTTGACACTCTCGCCAATACACTATCCTGTAAAAGAGTGCAATGTGCCAATGACGATTCCATCACTATCCGACACTTCTGTCACAAGATTACTCGTCTAATACTCGTCTAATCTAGACTTTCTATAAATCAATAGAAACAAGCATATCAATTCAAATCAAGGCATATAATAACAATCAGTATGTGATTTCGGGAAACCCAAGTATATCATACTCGAGTCAATCTCCCAGTACCACATTGACTTATACCTTTCTTTCGTACTCTCGGTCTGAAACAATATACGTGCTGAACTCTAGACTGTCCCTGTAAATATTAAATGACATATTGAGAATAATAATTCACCATTCCACTCCCAAGTCAATATTGAATCTGATTAATCTAAATTTAATTCAAATCAATGGCATAACGGCACAATCCCGATATCCCCGTCAATACAATAGCAACATATATCAATTACAAACCATAATCCATATCCGTTACAATCTGTAATCAATCCATAATCCAAATCTGTTCAATTTTAATCGATAAAATTAGAAAATCATAACAATTCCAAAATCAACTTGTTCTTCGATCTGACTTCGATTCTACGATGTCTAGTATTCCCAGAACACATAATAATGATCTAATAACAATTCCTCCAAAATCATAATTTCAAATCATGCTGGAACATAATAAAACTTACGTCCTTGTGTAGCTCTTGATGAGAGGATCTCAGAACTGTGCTCGGATTAAAAATCAGATCTCCGGTACTTGAAAAATCAAATTTCTAACACATGAAGAATCTTGAGGGTTTAGGCTATGATTCTCTCAATTCTCATTGCTGGAAATCTGAATTGGATGGATGGGTTTACACGTTGAAGTGCATGGCAAGACATGTGTCCCACTCAACTTCCAATATTTGCACTTTAGTCCCTCAACTTTTCACTATTTGCAATTCAGCCCCTCAATAATTACGAAATTGCCATCCAATAATTACGAAAATGCCATCAAATTTAAATCAAGTATTTTTCCACTTAATTACAAAAATACCATCAAATTTAAATTAAGTTTTTTTCCACTTAATTACGAAAATGCCATCAATACTATTTTTTTTTCGGGGTCTCACAAAATTGATAACATCTCGGGCCTTCCAAACCCAACTTCATTTGTTAGAAATACCTGAAGAGCTTAGAGTGGAGGTGGTGACACGTTTTTGGAAGATCGGGCGCGCAAGTGGTGTGAAACAGTGTCACTATCTTTGGCTGAGGTGGAGCAGATCACATGGCAAACCTTCAGGAGAGAATTTTTGAAACAATATTGCCCAGCAGAATTTTTTCTGCAAAAGTTGAGTGAGTTTGAAAACTTTAAACAAACATCGGACATGACAGTGATGGAGTACACCTCAAGGTTCAATGATCTGGGAACCTATCTTCCAACCATCATGTCAGATGAGACCTTAAAAATGCACCGTTCCAAGAAAGGGCTGAACAGCCGAATTCAATCTGCTTTGGTTGTATTCCGACCAAACAATTTCGCGGATTTAATGGGCGCGGCGATGAGCGCAGAAACAGACATCAGGCGTCGTGAAGATGAGAACAAAAACAAGAGGCCCTTCATCAGTCAGTCTGCTCAAGGTGGTCCCAAGTTCAAAAGGCCAAATCAATCAAGTGGTCCTTCAAAGGGAACTTTTAACAATGATGTCCACAAGGAAGGGAAGTGGTGTGCTACTTGTCGGCAGAATCACATCGGGAAATGTTATAGAAAGACGGACCCTTGTTTCAAATGTGGAAAGGTGGGTCATTGGATTAAAGATTGTCTTGAGAACAAAGACAAAAGAATCAGACCTAGCAAACCAAATGAAAACAAGACTAACGCTCGAATATATGCTATAACCCAGGAAGAAGATGATAACGCCAACGATGTGGTGGCAGGTACGGTTTTACTCAATAAAATGCCTGCTTATGCCTTGTTTGATTGTGGTGCTACATACTCATATGTGTCTAGAAGATTTGCTAAAAAGCTGAAACTTGAGCATGAAACTCTTAGTGAACCGTTAAGAGTTGCAACACCTGCTAGCAAAACTATTGAGACCCAAAAAGTATATCGGAACTGTAAAATTTGCATCAGTAAACAGAACTTTGAGGCAGAATTGATTCAACTCAATATGATTGAGTTCGACATCATTCTCGAAATGGAATGGTTAGCTAAACACTATGCCATGGTAGACTGCCAAAAGAAAAATGTAAAACTTCAGGCTCTGACTCAAAAGTAAAAAAATATACCACGGAAAGTCCAAGGAACAAAGGTCCCTACTATCTGCCTCACAAACCTGTAAGGCCATAAAATGTGGTGAGGAAATCTACCTGGCAATGATCAGCGAAGTCAGAGAAGAAACTACTCCAAAGTTGGAAGAAATTCCAGTCGTCCAAGAATTTTCAAATTTTTTTCCCGAGCATTTACCGGTTGCGACACCCGATAGAGAAGTGGAATTTGAAATCAATTTGGTCCCTGGTGCTGCACCAATTTCAAAGGCATCATACCGAATGGCTCTAGCTGAATTAAAAGAGTTAAAGGAGCAACTCTAGGAGTTGTTGGACAAGAAACAAATCTGACCTAGTGCATCTCCGTGGGGAGCCGCAGTCTTGTTTGTAAAGAAAAAGGACGGAAGCATGATGCTATGCATTGATTATAGAGAGTTAAACAAAATCAAAATAAAGAATAAATACCCGCTCTCAAGAATATATGATCTTTTCGATCAACTAAAAGGAGTTAAGGTCTTTTCAAAACTCGACTAAGATCAGGCTATCACCAACTGAAGGTCAAAGCAGATGATATCCCTAAAACAACTTTTAGGACAAGATATGGATACTACGAATTCACGGTAATGCCTTTTGGTCTAACAAATGTTCTTGCAGCATTCATGGACCTTATGAACCGGGTATTCAAGCCATACCTTGATAATTTCGTGTTTGTTTTCATAGATGATATCCTTGTATACTCACCAAGTGAGGAAGACCATAGAGAACATCTGCGTCTCACTTTACAGGCATTGCGAGAAAAAGAACTCTATGCCAAATTCAAGAAATGTGAATTTTGGTTAAAGAGTGTTGCTTTCATAGGACATATAATCTCTGAAGTAGGAGTGTCAGTGGACCCTAAGAATGTAGAGGATCATGGACTGGCGCTTCGACCAAAGACTGTAACTGAAGTAAGAAGCTTTCTATGATTGGCTGGTTACTATAGAAAATTTGTGGAAGTATTTTCTTCGATAGTCATTCTTCTCACCAAACTCACTCAGAAGAATTCAAAATTCATTTGGAATGAAGCATGTGAGAAAAGTTTTGAAACACTAAAAACCAAGCTCGCACTACACAAGTACTAGTTCTTCCCGAGGATGGCATGAACTTTACAATATATAGTGACGCTTCAAATTGAGGATTAGGGTGTGTGCTTAGCAGGAAGATCAGGTAATTGCCTATGCATCAAGGCAATTAAAACCTTATGAGCAAAATTACCCAACTCATTATCTTGATTTAGCGGCAATCGTATTTGTGCTAAAGATCTGGAGACATTACCTTTATGGGGTAAAATGAGAAGTATTTGCTTATAACCAGAGCCTCTAATACATATTCACCCAAAAGGAACTAAACATGAGGCAAAGAAGGTGGATTGAAATTCTGAAAGATTATGATTTATCAATCATTTACCATCCGGATAAGGCAAATAAAGTACAAGATGCTTTGAGTCGAATGAACATTGGGAAAGTAAGTTTATCTTCTCTATCAGCGCAACCATGCCTTAGAGAATAAATAAAATTAAAACAAAGACAGGATCCATCTATCATAAATATTAATGAACAAATTCATGAAGGAAAAACCCAAGAATTCCAGACTGATGAAAATGGTGTCCTCTGGATGAAATGACGGTTGTGTGTTCCAGACATTGACCGGATTTGGGAAGAAGTGATGTCCGAAGCGCATAAATCAAAATTTTCAGTCCATCCTGGAAGCACCAAGATGTACCGAGATCTGAAAAATAATTAGTGGTGGAATGGAATGAAGAAAGAAGTAGTTGTCTTTGTTTCCAAGTGTCTAACCTGTCGGCAAGTCAAAGCGGAATATCAACGGCCTGGAGGACTCCTACAACCATTAGAAATACAAAAGTGGAAGTGAGATAACATCTCTATGGACTTCGTAGTAGGGCTACAAAAATCAAGGAAAGGTCATGATGAGATTTGGGTAATCATTGACAGATTGACCAAATCTGCACATTTCTTACCGGTTCGAATGAATTACAACTTGGATAAATTAGCCACACTGTACATGGATAACATAGTGAGACTACACGACGTTCTGGAAAGTATATTATCTGACAAAGATCCAAGATTCGTATCACGATTTTAGAAAAGTTTTCAAAAGGCTATGGGAACCAAAGTAACTCTCAGCACGACCTATCATCCACAGACTGATGGCCAAACTGAAAGAACAATTCAAACCCTCGAGGACATGTTGAGGGTGTGTGCTCTGGATTTTCATGGAAATTGAAGCGAGCAGTTACCTCTGATTGAATTTTCTTATAATAACAGTTATCACAGCAATATTGAAATGGCTCCGTATGAGGCACTGTATGGTCTAAAGTGTAGATCACCTCTATACTGGGATGAAGTTGGAGAAAACGCTATCACTGGACCTGAGCTTGTTCAAGTAACCATTGACAAATTAGCCATAATTAGAGAGAGAGACTTAAAACAGCTCAAGATCGACAAAAGAGCTTGGCTGATTTAAAGCGAAGACCGTTGGAATTTGAGGTCGGTGAAAAAGCTTATGTAAAAGTCTCACCTATGAAAGGAGTGGTTCGGTTTAGTAAGTTCGGAAAACTCAATCCAAGATATGTCGGACCTCTTGAGATACTGGAAAAAGTGAGAACCTTAGCTTACCGGCTGGCTTTGCCACTAGACATGTCCAGAATTCACAACGTTTTCCACATCTAATAATTAATGAAATATGTTCCAGGTCCAAGTCACATCATTAAAGTTGCACCGTTTATGATCGAAGGACACCTGGATGAAGAACTGAAATATGAAGAGGTCCCTATTTGAATAGTGGACACCAAAGAACAAGTGCTGAGACACTGAACAATCCTACATGTCAAAATATAGTGGTCAAATCATACTGAACGAGAAGCAACTTGGGAACTAGAAGAAAATATGCACACCCAATATCCTCATCTCTTTAAAAGATTGAGTTCATCCTAGTTTCGAGGACAAAACTTCCAATAAGGAGGGTGGGATGTGGGGATCCAGAATTTCGAAGCAAAACATGTAAGTAATAAAAGTTAAAATGAAGATCAAAACTTTAATCTTAACTATAAAACTCAAATATAAACTTAAATTTTCAGCTAACATGGCTTGAAGAAGTAGCTCAAAAGCTCGAAGATCAGATCAACGGGAAGCTATGCTATAAGAAACCGCATCAATCGAAGACTCGTCATTAGAGGAGTAAACCCACAGCTCAAAGACTCAATCTTTTAGCTCAATGAAGCTCAACCGTACTTGTCGTAAAAGGACTAAAAAAAGAGCTAAAGGAGAAGCTAAGGGAATTGACAAATTTATTGTGCAAGAAATGTCCCTTTAGAAAACCAAGGTGACTCTTGATGCTTGGATGAAATTTTGACTACATTTAATTCCTTTATTGGCCATCAAGGGGACGGAAATGGGGAGCTCAAGGGACTAAAAATCCATCTATAAATAGTACTGTAGTGCTAAAGAAATGCACACCCAAAAAAACACAAAGAATTCGGTCCTCCTCTCACCAAGAAGCTCTCGGCCGCCACAAGGAAAAGGAGGAAGAAGGGAAGTTGTTCCAGCTGCTTTGCGTGTTAAAGTGTTGCGTACACTGTCGTGAAGATCCTGTCCAGGTTCGGTCATCACTTGGCCGAAATTAACAAAGTTTCGTTCAACCAAGTTCTGCAAATTTTAAACCGTACCTTCGAATTCGGTAAGTGGGTTTTTTGTTACGTATTTTTCTTGTATTTTAAACTTTGCAAAAAATAACATGAGATGTTCGTATGTGTGTCCTTATTTTCGAAAATCAGTGTTTACATGATTTAAAATTTCGATCGATGAAAGTTATGTTCTTTCTGAATTCGACATCCTTTGATTCCGCTGAAATCCTTTCAAACTTTTGATAAGTTCTGTTCGATAAATCTGAATTATGTAATACACTGTTACAAATCGATTTGAAATAGAAAGATAATTGTAATTCTGTCCGGCCCCCATCAGTGGGTATAAAACTGTGTTCTGGTCCCCATCAGTGGGTATAAAACTGTGTTCTGTCTGGCCCCCATCAATGGGTATAAAACTGTGTTCTGGCCTCACCCCTTAGAAGACTAACATATTGGGGCAATTTTACCATGGAAATGAGATGCGTAACAGTGTTGTGTTTGTTCTGATTGCTTCTGATTTGCTCTAAATCGTCTGATAATCTGTCTCATATTTGATTTGGTTCTGTTATGATAAGTCAATGTGTAGAGCCCAAAATCTGTACACAAAAAACTGATGCATTTATATAAATTGCTAAATTATTTATTTAATTTTAAAATGATTTTTGGCAATGCACGATTAATGATTTGCATTATTTTAAATTATTATATGTTTATTTGATGCACATTAAAATGTTTTCTTGAGTTTCATGTTTCCAGCGAATATTCGATGCAGGATCGAGGAAAGGAGAACGGCGACGATTTAGGCGATTTTAAAATGTGATATTTTATTTTCAGTCAAGAAAGTGGCATTTTAAAATGATTTATTAAGTTTTTAGCATTTTTAAAACAAAATTTAATTTGTTAAGTGATTTTAAGATTTTAAACTTTTAAGGTTCAACACATGTGTATTTTAATTGAAATTTAGGGATGCCATTATTGTAGTGTGGACTTAGTATTTTATTTAGTATACTAATTGATTATTAGTATTTTAATATCCTAATTAAACCATTTAATGCTCTCCTACTAACCCACAACCCCACTAACACACACACACACACACACGTTACACTTACACACACATGCACTATAAATACACACACATTTGGCTTATGCACACACACATCTCTTGCACCCTTTCATTTCTTTTGGAGAGAATTTGTAGGGTTCTTAGTTCTTTGTCCAGCAGCCACCCTCTCCTTCAAATTATTTCAGCAACCACACGTTGGTTTTAGCAGCAAAATCGTGCCTCAAGTCGTCTAGATCGCTTCCCGCACCGCGTCGTTTCGTTATTCGCTGTATCGTGAGTTTTAAAGATCAAAAGAATGTATATTCTTTCGTTTTTTCATCGATCTTGTCATAGTAATTATTTTGATGTATATTGTATGAAAAACATGTGTATGTTATGCAAAAGTTAGAGTAAAAATTTTGATCTCAAAAACCAAGTCTGATGTCTTTTCGAATACTGGGAATTTTTCGTCTATTTTCTGGAAAACGTTTCAACATATAAAACGTATAACTTTTTAATACCTTCGATTTGACAGTAAATTCATAATTGTTGAACAAGAAACGAGTGAGTTATGATCATTTTGGTAGGACTGCTCAAGCTGTGAAATTTCTATGTCACAAAATCCGTCAGCTTCTGTTTTTTTAAATTATGCGTTTTATAGGTTGGTTTTCTGGAAATGTTTTCAACATATGATTTATAGTACCTTGTGTTATCTTCAATATGACAGTAAATTCGTAATTTTTTGATAAGAAATGAGAGAGATATGATGTTTATCGTAAACCCGCTCAAGCTGTAAAAATTTGTGTGTGTTCTTCATGTTTTCTCAAGTTTTGGTTGCATGCTACATTGGGATCTCCTAAATCTTTGCTAATGTCTTGTGACCAATTATGAATGGGTTTGGAAGTCAGTGAACGTGGCCGAGGACCTCGCCACCCCGGTAAAGTATGACCAGGTTTGATCAGGATTAGAAAGCGGTAAAGTATGACAAGGGACATGAAAGGGGATCAGTTACGGTGCCCGGATGCGCAACGGAAATTTCAAAAATATTTTCATTGCATGAAAAACCGAGCACCTCTACTAGTAGTGTGTAGCAAATACAATAAAACACAAAATGACATTCATAGGGTGTTTTAAGATTTTACCTATCAATTACAAAGGATTGATGATGGCTGCAACTAAGTTGTTAAACAACTTAGCTCTTCAATAGCTAGACAATCTACAAGCTTCCTATGAGCACTCCTTGCTCAAAAAATTAATCCCACCACCAACAAGGAAGATCTTCTCTAATTTTGCTCTAGAAAAATTAGAGGATTTTTCTTTGAGAAGAGTATGCAATCTTCAACGATTGAAGAAGCAAAAATGAAGGAGAATCGGAAATGAAAATTTCGGCCCTTGCATGTAGAAAAGGGAGGAGAAAGTTTTTTCTTGGTTGTGTAAAAAGTTGTAGTTAATTACAAAGGCATGCATGCCCTTTTACTAAAAAAATTGCCGCCAACCCTTAACCTTCCAAGCATGCAATTTTATTTGGGCGTGTAACTTTTATTTAAATGTTTCAAACATATTGATACAATTTAAACTTTACTTGATTTTACTCAAGCCCACTAGTTGAATAATTATTTCCTATTGGGCTCTACAAGAAACAATATTATTTAATTAATCCAACACTTGAATTAATTTAATTATTTGAACTCTACTAGGCCCACTAATGTTTAATTAATTCAACACTTGAATTAATTTAATTTAGTCAATAATAATATTTATTAAAATCACAATTTTCAAATACATTATTTATTTGGCCAACTTTTTGTTAGAGTAGATGCCTTGTAAGCCAACTGTTGGCTGGGGAATTTATTGACTCAAATGTAATAAACAATCTTTATTTTAATATAATTTACTTTTTAATGGTTTCGTTATACTTTATCTGTATACAATGCAAGAAGCATTGATAAAGTCTTTGATTATGCTTTAATACAAATGAATCGTAATTCGATGTTGAAACTCATTTGTAAACACTGCATATTCTAAATTCATTCCTAGTCGATTCAGCCGCCTACAACATGGATAAAGGTCGCTTGAGCTCGAGACTAGCATCTGTGATGTTGTGTACTGTGTTTCTTGGTAAGGGCATAGAGATGTCCAAACATGCAGATGTGTAGTCATATGATGATTATAACGAACAACCCTCCCTCGGAATTTCCAAGTGGTTATCATTCATCTAGAGGATAAGTCCGTGTTATGATTGTACAGCATTAGTCCTTATGACCCGGGACAACACTGAGGCTCTATATGCTAGGGCTGTGCTTTGACTCGTTTACCGGCTCCAGGAGAGTCATCAGGTGGCGAGATTGGGTCCAGTTGCAACACATATAGGAGCCAGTGCATTGTAGTCGGGGATTCACCGCTCACCTACGGGTGTGGATATCCTAGGTAATATGATGAAATAATAGTGCGTGGAATCTCTGGCCAGAGTATGAGATGTACGTTGGAGAAGGAGTTCTCCAAAAGTACATGCGATGACACTATTATATGTGTCACATAGTTGTCGAATTGATATGCAACCCTCGATGAACCAATGGTTGCATATTCGATCGGGATAAATGAGATGAAGGGACCATATTGTACGCTAATCATAATCAACTGGTTCTTGCAGGCACTATCAGTGATACCTAGGGGATCATGGGGCGATGCTACTAGACGCTCTTACCATGATCCGATGGGTGCAATCAGAAATGAGTTATGACATTCTTGATCAAGGAGTTGATGAAAAGAATGGGGCTAACTAGGGTAAGCCCGAATAAAAGAAATTGTCCTGAATCACAAAGATTTGTGAACCCACGACTGTATCCCTGAACCAATGAAGGTCACACAAGTATTGGATTATTTTGTCCCCATTGAGATAATAAATTCAAGGAGTTGAATTTATAGAAAACATTGAGATAATAAATTCAATGAGTTGAATTTATAAGAAATAAGTTTGATATGATCAATCGATAAGCTTATAAATAAAGTTTATAAAAGTTTATAGAAATTTTGAGAGCATGATTGTTAAGACAGTCAAAGGAGAACATATGCCTTATTCAGACGTTGGTGATCTCGAAATTAAAGTGTGCATCATAATAACAAATGAGTTGAAATTGTCGCATCGATGATGTAGGATCGTCGATCGGGATTATGGTGAGATTAATGTAATGAGAGCATGAATCATGGGCTTGTAAGAGTATATGCCCACCATGCTAATTTATTAAAGTTTAAATGGGCTTTAATAATTAAATTATATTTTAATTGAGTTAAAATATAACCCATTAAGTTTTTATTAAATATGATATTGATTTATGCAATGTGGAGATATTCATGATACCATAATTTTAAAAACTTGTACACAAAACAATATAATATTAATACATTATATTTTCAAAAATATATAGATGCATTAATCGAGATTCACCATAAATGGGATGCAATTTTTTGGAATATTTAATTAACTTAATTAATTTGATTAATTAAGTTAAGAAATAATTAGAAATAATAATGAGGATTATTATTCTTATTTAACGTGAAGAGGCATCCAAAAATCAAGGGCAAGAAATTTTCGGCTCTCCCATGAAGCTCTCGAAATTCTCTCAAATATTCTCTCAAAATTTGGCCACTCCAAGTTTGAGGGTTGTGCCGAATTTTAGTGTCATATCTCTACGCAAAACATCTTCTAAATTTCTAGTGCAAATTAGAAGAGGAACAAATAATCCGGTCGTGGACCTGATTTGGAGATCGAAGAACGTTCGTCGAGATTTACAACAAGAGTTACGTCCGCTAATACCGGTGTAGTTGGAGCCAAGTGAAAATTTCATTAAAGGTAAAATTTTCTTACTCCCTATGAATGGTTATTCTTAAAACCGTGCGAACGCCCAATCATATATATTTTGATTGTCAAAATAAAATAAAAATTTTAAGACTTCCGCTGCGTTTGGGCGTGTAGAAAACCGAGATCCAACAGTTGTATCAGAGCCAGGTTTTTCTAAAAACGTATGGTTTGATATTGAATAATTTGTTTCTAACCACAAAAGAAAATTTTCAGAAAATTGATGCACCATCAAAAATTAATTTTTTTCAGAAAACAAAAAAAAAAATTTCTTTGTAATCTGCCCGGAACTGTTCCGGGCAGCCAGTGCGCAGCGTGCGCACGCCGCGCGGCGAAGCGTGTGGAGCGTCCGCACGCTGTGCGCCGCACGCACCTATGCGCGCCTTGCGCGCACAGGAGTCCTGCCACTGCCCGAAACGTTCGGGCAGCGGGCGGGCAGCGAGGGCGGCAGCCCGAGATTGTCTCGAGAACTGTGCTAGACTATTGGGCCTGAATTGTTTGGGCCTAGGGTGCAATTTTCTAAATTTTAAAATTTTTGGGCAAAATTGATATTTTTGAAAATTGGTTCAATTTTTCTTTTGGAAAATTAATTTTTGGAAAATTAATAATTTTTTTGTAAAATAAATAATTAGAATATGATTTTAATTATTTATGGTAAAAATGAGTTTTACAAGAAATCAATTATTATTGATTTAATTGAAAATTAAATAAAGGAGTTTATTTAATTTATTAAATTCTCTAATAATTGAGGTGGTTAGTTGCAAATTATTAGATTAATGATTTATCAGTTAATTAAATTTGTTTAATTAATTGATGCTAATATTTGATACTAAATGAATGAATCATCGAGAGCCTTGACCAATGTGTTATGATATTTTACTGTTTTATTCATTTTGTTAATATTTGATATTTTAAAGTGGGCTTGGTTTATGTCTTGTTCTCACCCCCATGAGATGTATCCCTTATGTGCCATGAGAATTTAAATGTAGTTATTAGAAATAGTGGGAGATCAATACTGGAAGATGGTGGGCCCGATGAGCAAGATGAAGACATGTAAAATATTGGAAGCTCTTGTAATAGTTGCATTTGCATCCCTGCATTCACCTAGGTTTTGGACCTGGATCCATGTTTGGCTTACATGGATCTAATAGTGTTGGCGATCGATCATCCTTATTTATTGTTGAATATCGTATCATGATATATAAGTGATATATAGTAGTATGCATGTATGTATATTATTAAATAATATTGTTGCATGAATCCGGCAAACATATAAATTCGTGGCACGCGATTTTTACAATAAAATGATGAGACAATTTTAAAATTAAAATCCCTCATTTTGAATATGATTCAAAATTTATATCAAACCGTAAAAGTAAAAATTAAAAGAGTTTAATTTTTCCTTGCCTTCCATCAACCGTGGTTGCATGTTGATCGCTACCCGCGGACAGTGTCTGGCTCATATTATTGGGGAGGCCTGGAAGCCGGAAAGCTGTGACTTCCACTGGACAGATGATGTGAATTTAGTGGAACTCTCATGACTTCGGCTCATATTAGTGGGGGAACTCATGGCGACCGTCCACTACAATTCAATATTGATGGGTCGGCTTGACACGCGAAAATAAAAGGCGTCATATTATTGGGTCCTTATTAAACGTGAGGCAAAACACGCGGAGGTTGCATAGGAATGCATTTGGATTCTTCCTTTTAGAAATTATAATTGGCCGATATTATTCGGGATTATAATTGGCTAATTGGACTTTATGTGCCCACTAAGGAAATACGATTTCCCTTTTTCATCAGAAGGTGGTGGAAATGTCAAAATAGTGGGAGGAAATTTATAAAATAAAATTCCATATTTTATATCTTAAAATTATTTTAAAATAATCAGCAACCATTATTCTGTTTCCATATCAGTATATTTTCGATTTCGTCACGTAATACAATTCTGTTATTAACAAGCTAACCGAATCTAATTTTCAAGACTGGTTGGGAAATTGTTCTGAATTCGGAGAAAATGACATACACACTAATGTCAGTCATGCTGAACTGACAAAGCATGCAAGATGGTAGGACCATAGTATACAAGCCAAAGTGTAACATGTTCGCTTTTATGTCAAAAGAACTGTAGGGACAGTTTGAGGAAATGTTGAATGCTGCTGACATTCGAATGCACTTGCAAGTGTTGCATGGTGCATGAAACTCATACAATGATGCACACCACTTTCAAGGAGCTCATGACTACACGTATGCAAGATGGGTCTTTGGCCCATAAGCGTGGTGTACGTATGACTGGGCTTATTGAGAATGTGGTGGGCCGGGAATATGTGATTCCTAACGAGTTACTAGATAACATCAATTTGTTTTCTTTCTCTTCCTCATTTGACAGAGTTATGGTGAACTTCAATTTGAATAAGATAGATGATAGCCCTGAAGAGCTAGTCAATACACTTATAACTTATGAAATCACCATAAAACAGAAAATTGTTGTTTTTCTAATTGGCCTTTCGTCAGACGAAAATTGGCCAACAAGGTAAGGGAAAGAAATGTTCTGTCCCTCACAAGAAAAACAAACCCAATAAGAGGCAAACTCTGAAGGACACTTAAAAGGCCTACAAAGCCTGATAAGTCAGAACATATTTCTTTCACTGCAAGAAGTCTGGACATAAAAAATTATATACGTCAGAAATGTTCTGAAAATGATAAGTGAACGTCCAAGTAAACATGATTCCAACAACAAACAAAGAAAATTAGATGATCCAAATCTCGCACAAATACGGCAAGCTAAACTAGGTCATATTTCCCAAAGAAGGATGCACAAGCTAGTGGGAGAAGGCATGTTTGACTTGTCAGACATAAATTCTCTACCTACTTGTAAGTCCTGTTTAAAAGAAAAAATGACAAAGACTCCATTCGATGGAAATGTGGAACGTGCGCATGGTCTACTGGATTTCATCCACACAGACGTTTGTGGCCCGCTAAGTGTTAGCACAAAATATGGGCAATCCTACTTCATTATCCTTACTGATGACCATTCGAGGTATGGGTATGCTTATTTGTTGAAACATAAATATGAAATATTTGAAAGGTTCAAAGAATTTAGATCTGAAGTAGAAAACAGCTAGAAATGAGTATGAAGGCACTTCAATCTGATCGAGATGGAGAATACTTGATTGCTGAATTTTTGGGTTATCTAAAAGAGAATGAGGTTCTCTCACAGTGGACTCCACCAGCAACACCACAATTGAATGGTGTTTCTCAACGTCGTAAACGAACCTTGATGGACATGGTTCTATCCATGATGGGATTCACTGAATTGCCTGTTATGGGGCTATGCGCTTGAAACTGCGGCAATGTTGTTGAATAATGTCCATACTAAAGCAGTGGATAAAACGCCATATGAGATATGGATGGGAAAAACTCCCAAATATTCTTACATGAGAATATGGTGGTGTCTTGCTTACGTGAAGCAGACAGTGGGATACAAATTGGATAGTAGATCCACTTTGTGCTACTTTGTAGGATATCCAAAGGACTCTGTTGGATATTATTTCTATCATCCCAATGAAGCAAAAGTGTTTGTTTCAAGAAATGCCACTTTTTTGGAAAAGGAATTTTTATTAGATAGAAAAGACAAGATGATAGAACTTGAAGAAATTCAAGATACTTCCTCAACTTTAGAAGTTAAACATATTTCCCAACAACCAGTATGTTGGAAACTTAATTTCGGATGTTTGACAAATCGATTATTTATTGGAACTAACTGATCAAATATTCGATCTATACAGCTTGCCTAACTGAAAAATATCGCGCACATTATTTAAGGCAACCGAACCCAGCTGAACTGAACTTTCAAAAAAACCAACTGATCAGTTGGAAACTGATCAGTTGAACTTAATTGAATTCTCGAAGACAGCTGACTGATCAGTTGAAAACCGATCAGTTGATATATTCAGCCGTATGCTTCCTTCAACTAAACATGTCTCAGGAAAGAACATTCAATCGACAAAGAGACATAGCAGATTGCAACTAAATACGAAACGCCGCACTTCAATCAATACAACTTAGAACAACGCATTTCGGCTAAAGCAATTAAGACGCCGCATTACAATAAACGAAGCAAACAAGGCCCAAGGAATGATGAAGTGGCAATCAATGGATACAAAGATTCAAATATATCTCAAGTTACCGTTGGAAGAGAAGATTATAAATATGACAGAAGACCAGCTGAAAAAGCAACGTGCACAAACTCTCTATTCAAAGCTTGCTGTTACTCTGTCAAAATTTCAGCCCACACTCACTTGATTTATTCGTAGCAATCAAGGCTACAATTTGAGCTCTCTAGCACTTTGTAATAATCGTTAAATTTAATAGTGCTAAGATCAGTTATGCACTGAGAACATTCTGTAATACTAAGAGATTCAGTTTTTGGCAGTGATAAGTCCAAACTGAAGTGGGTCAGTACAAATCTTGTATTCGATCAAAGTATTTTAGTGAAAATCCTATCCTTGAGATAGAAGGGGTGACGTAGGAGTAATTGAAATCTCCGAACATCCAGAAACAATCATTGTGTCTTTTATTTCATTTTTGTATTCTATCTTTCAGTCAGCTAATTTCCGCAACTAATTTAGTTTAACTGATTGTCATTGACCAAAAAGATTCCGAGAATCAGTTTCTCACCAAACTGAACTCAAAACTCGAAAAGATCGATTTTAATTGTGAGTGCTTATTCAACCCCCCTTCTAAACAATCTTGTTTCGTTAATCGATCCTATCAAGTGGTATCAGAGCGGTTGAATCTTGTTCTTGAAAACTTTTGATCTATAAACTTGCTAGCATGATTTCATTCAACAAAATTCATATGTTCTCCAGAGAAGAATTTGATGATTGGAAAATCAGAATGCAGGCTCATTTAGCTGCACAAAATGATGACATGTGCTATGTCATAACTGATGGACCCATGAAGATTCTAAAAACAAATACAGCAGTTGCCATAACAGAAGAGGCACCACAAAGAGTAGAAAAGCCCAGAGATGAGTGGACAACTGAAGATAAAAGAAAAGCAAATCTTGATAATGTGGCTAAAGACATTCTGTATAAAACGCTGGAAAAAGTAACCTTCAGCAAAATAAAGATGTGTAAGACAGCCAAATGAATTTGGGAAAAGCTCATCCAACTGTGTGAAGGAAATGATAAAACCAAAGAAAATAAACTTTCCGTTGCTGTTCAAAAGTTTGATAACATAAAAATGGAAGCAGGAGAATCAATGCACGAGTATGATGAAAGAGTAAGCAGTATCATCAATGAGTTAAATGCACTTGGAAAAGTGTATACCAACAAAGATATTGAACTAAAGGTAATGAGAGGTCTTCCCAGAATGGGATGTCAAGACCATGGCA
The DNA here is from genome assembly GCF_012295235.1 of Primulina huaijiensis. Taxonomy (NCBI): domain Eukaryota; kingdom Viridiplantae; phylum Streptophyta; class Magnoliopsida; order Lamiales; family Gesneriaceae; genus Primulina; species Primulina huaijiensis. The sequence goes on from NC_133309.1 coordinate 6,921,346, forward strand.
ATGAGGGAGTCCAAAGATCTGAACCAGATTGAACTTCATGATCTGTTTGCTGATTTAAAGGCTTATGAATTTGAGCTGCAGACCAGAGAAGGAGAACCATCTACCCCTACAGCCACAGCTGCTCTAGCTGCTGTCAGGACAGAACCAATCAGTTCAGTCGAGAAATCTGCTGATCAGTTGAGCAGTGATGCTATGTCATTGTTCATCAAAAAATTTGGAAGGTTCATGAGAAAGAATCAAGGAAACTTCCAGAAGCCATACCAAAGGAACAGTTCCAAAGATGAATCAAATGCCTGCTACAACTGCGGCAAATTAGGTCACTTTATGGCTGATTGTACTAAACCAAAGAAGGACAGTCAAGGCTCAACTGATAGAAGAAAGAAATCATATGAGAACAAAAGAAGACCCAAGGAAGATAAGAAGTCATTCAGAAAGAAACATGAGGTACTCTTAGCTGAAGAAAACAAATCTAAATGGGCAGAAACTGACAGTGAGGAGTCAGAACCAGAAAGCTCACGTAGCTCTAGTGATGATGAGGAAGTCAATTGCTTAATGGCTAATGATACAGAAGAAGAATCATCTAGCCAACAGGTATTTGATTTCAGCTCAACTGATTGAACACGAGAAGAACTCATTCTAACACAACATGACATGGTAAATGAGTATCAAAAGCTTGCATCATCATTTGAAAAAATCAAAGCAAATCAAACTGAACTGATCCCACTGACGATAAAACCAAAACTGATGAATCAGCTGATGGGTTGAGTCTAAAAAGTGAAATTGCTGAGTTAAATGCAGAGAGAAACAATAATCAGTCATTAATCCAGAAGTTGATTCTTGAAAACTCAAAACAGACTGAGCTCATTCAGTCTTGGAACAAGACATCTACTGCACTGAATGAGATGCAGAATTCACAAATATCAGTTTCTGATAAAACTGGTTTAGGGTTCAACACTCAAGGAGAAATATATCCAAATGATACTCAACCAAAGCCAAAAATAAACAAAAGGAAATACATGCATTTTGTCAAAACAGCAGTGATACAAGAACAAATTGAGCCCAGTAAACTGATTGAGTAACCTACTGAGAATATGAACAAGGCTAGAAGATATGGGATTGGTTATAGTCAAAAATTCTCAACTGATTCACAAGGTCAGTCATCAAAGAGGTCTCACAAGAACTATTCAAATAGCTATTTCAATTCCTATAACTGCAAGCCAGTTCAGAAGAGATATAGACTGAAAAATCAGTTGAATAAAAATAAAACAAATATTGTATCATCTGTACACTACACACCAAGCACACAAAAGCCGAGAAAAACCATTTGGAATACAGCTACTGGAAAGTCTGTTAGACTAATCCAAGTGTGGATTCCTAAGGGACTAATCAGTTCAGGACCCAAATAGATATGGGTACCAAGTGATATTATATGTGTGATTGCAGGTAACAGGTACAAACAAGAACTCAATATGGTATTTGGACAGTGGATGCTCACGACATATGACAGGAGATGCAAGTGCATTATCCCAACTGATCAAATACACTGGTCCAAACATTAGTTTCGGGGACAATTCCAAAGGTAGAATTGTGGGTAATGGTAAGCTTATCCATGGTAACTTTACTTTTAAAGATGTTCTATTAGTAGAAAACCTGAAGTATAACTTGATTAGCATTAGTCAGTTATGCGACACTGGACTCTTAGTACAATTTGACAAAAATTCATGTTTAGTCAAAACTTCAACTGATGAAATCATACTAACTGGCAAACGTTGTGGAAACACATATAAAGTCAGTTGGAATGATCAAACTTATGCACCAGTTTGTTTTATTGCTTCCAAATCATCTAAAAACTGGTTGTGGCATAAGAGACTAAATCATTTAAACTTTAAATCCATTGCCTATCTGAGTAAACATGAACTTGTAACTGGTTTGCCCGAAATAGATTTTTCAAAAGAAAAACTTTGCTCAGCATGTCAGTTTGGTAAACAAGTATGATCCTCTTTTAAAAACAAGGGATGTAAATCTTCTTCCCGATGCTTAGAACTGCTGCATATGGATATATTTGGTCCAATACCAATCATGAGCTTAGGGGGAATGAAATACACCTTGGTGGTCGTAGACGATTTTTCAAGATTTAATTGGGTTATTTTTCTCAAATCCAAAGACCAAACTGCTGCAAAACTGATAAAGCTCTTCAAAAGACTTTTAAATGAAAAATCAGTTGGAATTGATCAAATTAGATCTGATCGAGGAACTGAATTCATCAATCAAACCATTTCAAACTTCCTAGAAAATGCTGGAATTAAGCATGAGCTCTCAGAAGCCAGAACTCCTCAGCAAAATGGTGTAGCTGAGAGAAGAAATCGGACTCTTAAAGAAGCTGCCAGAACAATGCTTGCTGATTCTGGTATTTCTCAAAGATTTTGGGCAGAGGCAATAAACACTGCGTGTTATACTCAGAACAGATCAATGATCAATAAGAATCATATGAAAACACCATATGAGATCTGGCATGGAAGAAAAAGTATAATTACTTATTTCAAAATATTCGGCTGCAGATGTTTTATTCTTGATAATGGCAAAAATTATGTAAAAGCGTTTGAGGCTAAATCTGCAGAAGGAATATTTCTTGGATACTCATCAGTTAGTATAGCCTATACAGTTTTCAACAAGAAAACTCTAAATGTTGAAGAATCTGCTCATGTTGATTTCGATGAAACTGAACTAACTAATAAGCCAACAGATCAAGTTGAGCTAGTTGATCGATTTACAGATATCTGTTTGGAAGATGATGACACAGATGAAAGTCATGGATATCAAAACATACTTCAAACACTTGAACCAGAAGTACTGGACCAATCAGATGTGCAGGAAGTCGTTGCTGATAACCAGTTGACAGAGCATAATGATAACATTTAAATACCAGTTGACGAAGAACCAACAGAAACTGAAAACTGTGTTCAGTTACCAACTGAAGAAATTGCTGATACAACAAATACTGAGTACAGATGGAGAAAATCACATCCACCTGAATTGGTAATACGAAATCCATCTGATCCAGTAAGAACTCGCAATCAAATGCTAAATTTATTTATCAATTCAGCTTTTGTTTCACAACTAGAACCGAAGACAACTGATGAAGCTCTTGCTGATCCTAACTGGGTGAATGCAATGCAAGAAGAGCTAAATCAGTTCACTTATAACAATGTCTGGAACTTAGTTCCAAGACATATTTCAAAAACTATTATAGGTACAGAATGGTTATACAGAAATAAACTGAACGAAGATGGTTTAGTTGTACGCAACAAAGCAAGATTAGTAGCACAAGGATATAGGCAAGAAGAAGGAATTGACTATGATGAGACGTATGCTCCAGTTGCAAGACTGGAAGCAATCAGAATCTTTCTTGCTTATGCGTCACATAAGAAATTCAAGGTATATCAGATGGATGTAAAGAGTGCATTCCTGAACGGTCAACTACAAGAGGAAGTATATGTTGAACAACCTCAGGATATGCCTCGATCCTCTGTTGCTGATCCTCAAATGTACTCAGAAGCTGATTTGACACTCGCCAATCACCACCTCAGTCATCTAATGATCTTGAATTAGTTCTTGAAGAAATCCAAGATATTCAGAATAATATGCATAAAATGCTCTCTGCCATTTCTAACATTCAGCTTACTCAACTCGCCCATTCTCTGAAACTGGAACATGCAGAAGTATTTAACTCAGAGAAACTGAAGGCAGTTCAAGCTACCATGACCTCTCTTTCCTTTGCAATTGCTGAAATAAAAAAGAATAGAGGTATAGCTGAATGTCTCTCAGGGACTCAAGACACTATCAGCATAAGAGTTGATGTGGTGGAGACACTCGTATCAAGAAAGATAGACTTCATGGACACCACTGTACTCAATGCAGTAGCAGACGTAGCCACTTCTGTCAAGATTCTTTCAACCAATGTTAAGAGATTATCTGTCAGAATGGAAGCGTTTGACAAAAAAGGGGAATAGATCATCAGATCAGCAATTCAATGGAGATCAGCTCAATGGATTTGATACAATGTAGCTACAGATTATTTCATTCAGATTATTTCATTCTTTCATTGTACGAATCAGTACACAACAGTTGATTATTTTATCAACAACGGACTTGAAGATCATATAAGCTTCATTGATCAGTTATTAGATGCTTAGTTTTGTAAAACACCAAAAAGGGGGAAATTGTTGGAAAATTAATTTCGCATGTTTGACAAACCGATTATTTATTGGAACTAACTAATCAAATATTCGATCTATACAGTTTGCCTAAGTGAAGAATATCGCGCACATTATCTAAGGCAACCGAACCCAGCTGAACTGAACTTTCGAAGAAAACCAACTGATCAGTTGGAAAGTGATCAGTTGAACTTAATTGAATTCTCGAAGACAGCTGACTGATCAGTTGGAAACCGATCAGTTGATATATTCAGCCGTATGCTTCTTTCAAATAAATATGTCTCGGGAAAAAACATTCAACCGACAAAGAGACATAGCAGATTGCAACTAAATACAAAACGCCGCACTTCAATCAATACAGCTTAGAACAACGCATTTCGGCTAAAGCAATGAAGACGCCGCATTACAATAAACGAAGCAAACAATGCCCAAGGAATGATGAAGTGGCAATCAACGGATACAAAGATTCCAATATATCTCAAGTTACCGTTGGAAGAGAAGATTATAAATATGACAGAAGATCAGCTGAAAAAGCAACGCGCACAAACTCTCTATTCAAAGCTTGCTGTTACTCTGTCAAAATTTCAGCTCACACTCACTTGATTTATTCGTAGCAGTCAAGGCTACAATTTGAGCTCACTAGCACTTTGTAATAATCGTTAAATTTGATAGTGCTAAGATCAGTTACGCACTGAGAACATTTTGTAATACTAAGAGTTTCAGTTTTTGGCAGTGATAAGTCCAAACTGAAGTGGGTCAGTACAAATCTTGTATTCGATCAAAGTCTTTTAGTGGAAATCCTATCCTTGAGATAGAAGGGGTGACGTAGGAGTAATTAAAATCTCCGAACATCCAGAAACAATCATTGTGTCTTTTATTTTAGTTTTGTATTCTATCTTTCAGTTAGTTAATTTCCGCAACTACTTTAGTTTAACTGATTGTCATTGACCAACAAGATTTCGAGAATCAGTTTCTCACCAAAATGAACTCAAAACTCAAAAAGATCAGTTTTAATTGTGAGTGTTTATTCAACCCCCCCTTCTAAACACTCTTGTTTCGTTAATCGATCCTATCACAGTAGTTAGAAGTACAAGCTTCTAGAAGGTCTGATAGGGTTATTAGACCACCTGCTAGATATACGCTTCTTCATGAACGAGATCATGATGAGTCTTGTGTTGTATGTGATCCAATGAACTTCAAAGAAGCAATATCTGATACTGATTCATCAAAATGGCTTGAAGCCATGCAGTCTGAGATGGACTCTATGTATTCAAATCAAGTCTAGACATTAGTGGATCTATCTGAGGGAATCGTTCCCATAGGATGCAAATGGATCTACAAAAGAAAGCTTGGGGCGGATGGGAGGGTATTGACCTTCAAAGGAAGACTGGTTGCAAAAGGTTATAGTCAAAGGCAAGGAGTTGACTATGAGGAAACTTTTTCACAAGTTGCTATGTTTAATTCCATTAGAATACTACTAGCCATAGCAGCATGGTATGACTATGAGATATGGCAAATGGATGTAAAGATTGCATTCCTCGATGGAGACATCAAAGAAGAAATTTATATGTCTCAACCTGAGAGATACACATCAGTAGGAAGTGAGCGTAAGGTATGCAAACTTCAGAGATCTATATATGGTCTCAAGTAGGCGTCAAGGAATTGGAACCTCAAATTGTATATCACTATCAAAGAGTTTGATTTTGCTAAGAATCTTGAGGAACCATGTGTGTACAAGAAAGTTAGTGGGAGTGTATTGACATTCCTTATACTTTATGTTGATGACATCCTACTCATTGGGAATGATGTAGGATTGCTTCAATCAACTAAAATATGGTTGGCAAGTAAATTCTCCATGAAAGATATGGGTGAAGCTTCCTATGTATTGGGAATACAGATATATAGAGATAGATCAAAAAGGATGCTAAGACTCACCCAAGCAACTTATATCGATACCATTCTGAAGCGATTCTCTATGGAAGGGTCCAAGAGAGGATACTTACCAATGTGTCATGGTGTTAGTCTATCTAAAGCTATGTGTCCTAAAACTGATGAAGAGATAGAGATGATGACACGTATTCCATATGCGTCAGCTATTGGTAGTATCATGTATGGTATGATATCGACACGTCCTGATGTTGCTTATGCTCTGAGAGTTACAAGCAGATATCAGGCGAACCCTGGTCCAATGCATTGGAAGGCCGTGAAAGATATTCTTAAGTACTTGAGAAGGACTAAGAACTTGTTCATGGTCTATGGGGGTGGAGAATTTAAATTGGAAGGCTACACTGATTCTAGCTTCCAATTTGATGTAGATGATTCGAAATCGACCTCTGGTTTTGTATTCATGCTTAATGGTGCGGCTGTCTCTTGGAAGAGTTCCAAATAAGACACCGTTGCGGATTCCACCACTGAAGCTGAATACGTTGCTGCATCAGCTGCAGCCAAAGAGACAGTTTGGATGAGGAATTTTGTCCAAGAGTTGGGCGACATTCCTAATGGAGTTGATCAAGTCCCGCTGTACTGTGACAACATTGGTGGTGCCGTTGCGCAAGCAAAGTAACCAAGGTCTCATCAGCGATCCAAACATGTACTCAGAAAGTTCCACATCATCCGGGAGATTGTGGGAAGAGGAGATATATCAGTTGAAAGAGTCCTCTCGGCAGATAATTTTTCTAATCCACTTACAAAGCCCTTGCTAGAACCATTGTTTGAAAAGCATCGCGAAGTAATAGGATTAAAGTTTATGGGTAGTTGGCTCTAGGGCAAGTGGGAGATTGTTAGAGTAGATGTCCTGTAAGCCAACTGTTGGTTGGGAAATTTATTGACTCAAATGTAATAAACAATCTTTATTTTAATAATATTTACTTTTTAATAGTTTCATTATACTTTATCTGTATACCCATGCAAGAAGCATTGATACAGTCCTTGATTATGCTTTAATACAAATGAATCGTAATTCGATGTTGAAACTCATTTGTAAACACTGCATATTCTAAATTCGTTCCTAGTCTATTCAGCCGCCTAAAACATGGATAAAGGTCGCTTGAGCTCGAGACTAGCATCTGTGATGTTGTGTACTGCGTTTCTTGGTAAGGGCATAGAGATGTCCAAACATGCAGATGGGTAGTCATAAGAAAATTATACCGAACAACCTCCCTCGGACTTTCCAAGTGGTTATCATTCATCGAGAGGATAAGTCCGTGGTTATGATTGTACAGCATTAGACCTTATGACCCGGGACAACACTGAGGCTCTATATGCTAGGGCTGTGCTTTGACTCGTTTACCGGCTCTAGGAGAGTCATCAGGTGGCGAGATTGGGTACAGTTGCAACACATATAGGCTCCAGTGCATTGTAGTCGGGGATTCACCGCTCACCTACGGGTGTGGATATCCTATGTGATTTGACGAAATAATAGTGCGTGTAATCTCTGGCCAGAGTATGAGATGTACTTTGGAGAAGGGGTTCTCCAATAGTACATGCGATGCCACTATTATATGTGTCACATAGTTGTCGAATTGATATGCAACCCTCGATGAACCAATGGTTGCAGATTCGATCGGGATATATGAGATGAAGGGACCGTATTATACGCTAATCATAATCGACTGGTTCTTGCAGGCACTATCAGTGATACCTAGGGGATCATGGGGCGATGCTACTAGAAGCTCTTACCATGATCCGAAGGGTACAATCAGAAATGAGTTCTGATATTCTTGATCAAGGTGTTGATAAAAAGAATGAGGCTAACTAGGGTAAGCCTGAATAAAGGAAATTGTCTTGAATCACAAAGAGTTGTGAAACCATGGCTAGATGTATCCCTGAACCAATGAGGGTCACACAAATACTGGATTATTTTGTCCCCGTTGAGATAATAAACTCAAGCAGTTGAATTTATAGAAAACATTGAGATAATAAATTCAATTAGTTGAATTTATAAGAAATAAGTTTGATATGATCAATCGATAAGCTTATAAATAAAGTTTATAAAAGCTTATAGAAATTTTGAGAGCATGATTGTTAAGACAGTCAAAGGAGTACACTAGCCTTATTTAGACGTTGGTGATCTCGAAATTAAAGTGTGCATCATAATAACAAATGAGTTGAAATTGTCGCATCGATGATGTTGGATCGTCGATCGTGATTATGATGAGATTAATGTAATGGGAGTATGAATCATGGGCTTGTAAGAGTATAAGCCCATCATGCTAATTTATTAAATCTTAAATGGGCTTTAATAATTAAATTATATTTTAATTGAGTTAAAATATAACCCATTTATTTTTTTTTAAAATATGGTATTGATTTATGCAATATGGAGATATTCATGATACCATAATTTTAAAAACTTGTATACAAAGCAATATAATTTTGATGCATTATATTTTCAAAAATATATAGATGCATTAATCGAGATTCACCATAAATGGGATGCAATTTTTTGGAATATTTAATTAACTTAATTAATTTTATTAATTAAGTTAAGAAATAATTAGAAATAATAATGAGGATTATTATTCTTATTTAACGTGAAGAGGCATCCAAAAAGCAAGGGAAAGAAATTTTCGGCTCTCCCATGAAGCCTCGAAATTCTCTCAAAATTTGGCCACTCCAAGTTTGAGGGTTGTGCCGAATTTTAGTGTCATATCTCTACGCAAAACATCTTCTAATTTTCTAGTGCAAATTAGAAGATGAACAAATAATCCGGTCGTGGACCTGATTCGGAGATCAAAGAACGTTCGTAGGGATTTATAACAAGAGCTACGTCCGCTAATATCGGAGTAGTTGGAGCCAAGTGAAAATTTCACTAAAGGTAAAATTTTCTTACTCCCTATGAATGGTTATTCTTAAAACCGTGCGAACGCCCAATCATATATATTTTGATTGTCAAAATAAAATAAAAATTTTAGGACTTCCGCTGCGTTTGGGCGTGTAGAAAACCGAGATCCAACACTTTTAATTTAGGAACACTTCCCCAAATTAAAAGTTACATTTCCGATAATCATCTGATAGAAGTCATACTTCTATTTTTCTTTTCGCTTATAAACTCCTTTATAAGCCGTTCAACACATTGAACTATTTTACTTCTCAACGGGATCTAGAAAGTTAGCACTTGTGTGACCCTTAATGGTTCAATAATACAACTAGCCGGGGCTTCACATCTCAATGTGATTCGGGACTAAACATGTCCTTATATGAGCATACCCCAGTTGTTTCATTCTTATTTATCCACTCCTTGATAATAAGAACGTCAGAACTCAAGTCTGATAGTACCCAACCAATCATGTTAAACGCCAAGCAGCATCGGTTACATGATTCCCTGGGTATCAAATGATAGTGCCTGCAAGAACCAATCTATTATGGTTAGCGTACAATACGGTCCTTTCATCTCATATATCACGACCGATTCACCAACTATTGGTATATCGAGAGTTGTCAAAGAATCGATACTATGTGTCATGTCGTAGTTGCATCGATGGTGTAATCTATGAAACTCCTTTCATAATTACCACCAACATTCTGATCAGAGATTTCAGACTACATACACCTTGGATATCCATACCCGAAGGTAAGCAGTGAATCCCCGACAACAATGCATCGACTCCTATATGTTTCGACAAAACACCCAACCTTGCCACCTGATGACCCAATATGAGTCGGTAAACAAGTCAAAGTGCAATGCTAGCATATAGAGTCTCAATGTTGTCCCGGGTCATAAGGACTAATGGTGTACAACTATAAACTAGGACGTTTCTACTCGATAAGTATGAACCACTTGGAAAATCTTTTATGGAGGGTTGTTCAGTGCACTCTACCAGGAACACCTATCTGCATGTTCGGACATCACAATGTCACCTACCAATGAAACATGGTACTCACATCGCAGATACTAGTCTCAAACTCGAGCGGCCTATATCCTTCTTAGCGACGGCTGAATCGACTAGGAACTGTTTAGAATATACATTATTCCAAATATGAGTTTCATGGTACGCATCATATGAGCATCTTATATTCTTTCTGCTATTTGTATATTCAAGTACTTTATCTATGCAACTAGCATGGGTATACAGATAAAGATGTGCCAAAAAAATAATTTCAAATATTATTAAAATAAAGATTGTTTATACATAGAGTTTCAACGTGAACCCTCGGCCAACAATTGGCTCGACATGCACCTACTCTAACAATTTCCCACTTGCACTAGAGCCAACTACCCATATGCTTCAAAACCATCAATTCGCGATGCTTCTCGAATAATGGTCCAGGTAAAGGCTTAGTTAGTGGATCAGCAACATTATCTGCGGAGCCGACTTTGTCGATCGACACTTCTCCCCTTTCCACAATCTCTCGGAGGATGTGGTACTTTATCAATACATGTTTGGATTTTTGATGAGACCTTGGCTCCTTTGCCTGAGCTATGGCTCCCGTGTTGTCACAAAACACTGGGATAGGTGCAACTCCATTAGAAATGATGCCCAACTCTTGGACAAAATTTCTTAACCAAACAGCCTCCTTTGCTGCAGCTGATGCAACAATGTATTAGGCCTCAGTGGCGGAATTCGCTGTACTGTCTTGCTTGGAACTCTTCCAAGAGACAGCAGCACCATTGAGCATGAATACGAACCCAGAGGTTGACTTTGAGTCATTGATATCGCTTTGGAAGCTAGAGTCGGTATAGCCTTCCAATTTCTATTCTCCACCCCATAGACCAAGAACAACTTATTGGTCCTTCTCAAGTATATGTCTTTCACAGCTTTCCAGTGTGGAAGACCAGGGTTCGATTTATATCTACTCACTACACTTAGTGCAAAAGCCACGTCAGGACTTGTAGATATAATCACATACATGATGCTACCAATTGCAGATGCATAAGGAATTCTTGTCATCGCCGCTATCTCTGCATTAGTCTTGGGAGACATAGACTTGGATAAGGACACTCCATGACACATTGGTAGATGTCCTCTCTTGGACTAATCCATTGAGAACCACTTCACGATGGTATCAATGTATGTGGACTGGGTGAGACCAAGCAATCTTCTTGATCTATCTCTATAGATCTGTATTCCCAATACAAAAGATGCTTCACCCAAGTCCTGCATCGAGAACTTACTTGCTAACCATATTTTAGTTGATTTCAACATCCCTACATCATTCTCAATGAGTAGTATGTCATCAACATAAAACACCAGGAATGTGACAGCACTCCAACTGACCTTCTTATACGCACAGGGTTCCTCAGGATTCTTAGTAAAACCAAACTCTTTGATTGTACTATCGAATATGAGATTCCAACTCCTAGATGCCTGCTTTAGACCATAAATAGATCTCTGAAGTTTGCATCCCATATGCTCACTTCCAATAGATATAAACCCTTCAGGTTGAGACTTGTAAATCTATTCCTTAATATCACCATTAAGAAAGGCTGTCTTGACATCCATCTGTTATATCTCATAGTCATACCATGCAGCTATGGCTATCAATATCCTTATAGACTTGAACATTTCAACTGGAGAAAAAGTTTCCTCAAAGTCAACTCCTTGTCTTTGAATATATCTTTTTGCCACCAATCGCGTCTTGAAGGTCAATACCTTCCCATCTGCCCCAAGTTTCCTCTTGTAAATCCATTTACACCCTATGGGAACAGTTCCATCTGGTGGATTCACAAGATTACACACTTGGTTCGAATACATGGAATTCATCTCAGATTCCATAGCTTCAAGCCACTTAGATTAATCGGCATCAGATAACGCTTCCTTGAATGTCCTTGGATCACATCCATGGTTAGGCTCATCATGGCTCTCTTCAAGAAGCAGACCATACCTCATAGGTGGTCTCGAGACTCTCTCGGATCTTCTGGTAGTTCGTATCTCTTCTCTTGGCTCTTCGGGTGTGGGTTCTACAATCGTGGGTGTCTCTCTAACCTCGTCAAGTTCTATCATCTCCCCTTTTCTATCCAATAAAAATTCTTTTTCCAAAAATATTGCATTCCTAGAAACAAACACCTTTGTTTCTTGGGGATGATAGAAATAATATCCAACTGAATTTCTTGGATATCTCACAAAGTAACATAAAATGGATCCACTACCTGCTTCACATAAGCAGGGCATCCCCAAACTCTAAGATAAGAATATTTGGGAGGCTTACCCATCCATATCTCATATGACGTCTTATCAACTGCCTTTGAATGGACATTGTTCAACAACAGTGTCGCTGTCTCAAGCGTATATCCCCAAAAAGATGGCGGAAACTCCGTGAACCCCATCATAGACCGAACCTTGTCCATCAAAGTCCGGTTATGACGCTCTGAAACACCATTCAACTGCGGTGTAGAAGGCGGAGTCCACTGTGAGAGAATCTCATTCTCCCTAAGATACTCTTGGAACTCGTCACTCAAGATACTTTGGGAACTCGTCCCAACTGTTTCTGTATTTCATTTATGGATTCTTTGAACCTTTCAAACGCTTCAGATTTGTATTTCATCAAATACACATACCCATACCTCGAAAAGTCATCGGTAAAAGTGATGAAGTAGGAATGTCCATGCTTAGTGGTGATGCTAAGCGGACCGCACACATCAGTATGGATCAAATCCAACAATCCTTTCGCTCGCTCCACATGGCCCTTAAAGGGAATTCTGGTCATGTTTCCTTTTAGACAGGACTCACAAGTTGGGAGAGAATTAATATTAGATATATCAAACATGCCCACTCCCACTAGCTTGTTCATCCTTCTTAGGAAAATATGTCCTAATCGAGCATGCCATAATTGTGCAAAATTTATAGTATCTTGTTTTCGCGTTTTTGTTGTTCTTATTGCTTGGACATTGGTTAGTGGAATATCTTTCAATTTTAAGTTGTAGACATCGTTTTTAAGTTCACCCGTACCAATCAAACATTCATTCTTGTAAATGTTGCAAACTCCTTTGCTAAATAAACAAAAATATCCATCTTTGTCAAGAATAGAAATGAAAACAATGTTTTTAACCAAATCAAGTACAAACAAAACATCTCTTAAAATTAACTTAAAATCATTGTTCAAAAGAAAGTAAACATCTCCAATAGCCTTGGCAGCAACTCTTGCCCCATTGCCCATCCTCAAGAAGGTCTCATGTGGGGACCCGGGCTCTAACTCGATTATCTTTGGGATTAATTGGATCTTTGCTAGAAAATGTGGGTCAAAATTTTGCTTTTAACATTCATTCAAATGTATATAAACAAGCATAAGACATTATATAAAATACTGTCATCTTATTCAACTACAATTAACATTCACATGTTCGGCTACAATGAACATACTAGTGTTTAGCAATTCAGTACATGTCTAGTAAGAAACCACTAGTAATCTTCTACGCCCGTAATCTCCACGCTATCTCGATATCTCATCCTCTGTGTGACCCCGATACTGTCCCACCTGTTGTCATGCACACATACAGACACAACAACAGCCGGATACTCCGGTGAGAACAAATCCCAGTATAAAACATGTATACATGCATGTCATGCAATTAAATACAAAATCATAATACATAAATCAGTAATTATGACACACTAGTGAATACAGATAAAACTCTTCGACTCTTATTCTTGACTCGACTCATATCTAAGTCTAGGGATCCCGGTGTGAATAAGACGTAACAAGTCTCCCACCTACGCTCCCAATCGGGGTGGCGGTACGTTTTATTCCTAGACTTCGGTCATATCTGTATCGAATGTCTTCAATCGGAGATGATCTGCTCCTATGCGTCGATACACCGAACGTCTAGTTTGACAATCTGTCAATGACTACTATCTCAAATGCTGGAATATAAATCTATAACAAGGCATAATCATAATCAAACATATTTAAGAATCTAGTATGTGATTTTGGGAAACTCGTATCCAGTCTGAATCGAGTCATGTCTTCCCGTGTTCACATGAATTATACCTTTCTTTCTGTCAAGAACACCATATATGAATCATATCTGATTCTGACAATACCATAATTTCAGATCATATCAAAACTTAAGAAAACTTACGTCCGTATGAAGCCTGCGTCGATAGGAACACAGTACCGAAGTCGGATTGAAAATCGGACGGACGGATCTTCGAACTTCTCGTTTCCTTCTTCCCAACTGAATCTGAATGAAGAAGCTTGTATATATATAATCAAGTTGCATGTTAATGATACGTGTCATTTTTTTTTTTCACACCTTTCAGGCGGCGCTCGGGCGGTAACCGATTACCGCTCGGGCGCCGAACACTCTGTCCGGTACCTAACTTGTTGTACACTGGCGCTCGGGCGGTCACAAACTACCGCCCGGGCGCCATCTCTTCTGCCCGAACGTAATGCTATTGAACATTGGAGCTCGGGCGGTCAAAAACTACCGCTCGGGCGCCAGACTCTCTGTCCAAAACCCGTTCTTGTGATGCATTGGCGCTCGGGCGGCCCTTTTTTACCGCTCGGGCGCCAACAGTTCTGTAGAAAATATGCATCAATCCATGCTTCACCCAATCTGGTCCCGGAATGGTCCATCTATAATCATATCCATTCAAATATCAATAATCTCAGATTAAGGGAATCAAAATCTCGGGCATTACATCTCACCTTCCCTTAGTCTCCTACTTCTTCCCATCACCTGCAAATCATTACAGAGATGTGAGCCACAACCGGTATCCAATACCCAAGAAGTAGAGTTAATTGAAATGTTTACTTCAATATAGAACATACCGTTTCAATAACCCTTCTGGGCAAGATATTCTCAGCAGTTACGCCTCCAATGTCCAGGCTTCTTGCAGTGATGACATATGTCAACAATCTTGTTAGCTTTAACTAGTGTAGCTGCCATAGCGGGATTCGGAGCTTGCCTCTTCAAGGGAACATTCTTCTTGGGACGTTGGAAAGAAACTATTCTTTCCCTTTCCATGTGGACCAGTCTTCGTACCAGATGAAGAACCCACAAAAAAAACCGACTTCTCTTTCTTGATGGTGGGTTCAAACGTAACAAGCATATTCACCAACTCCTCAAGGGTAGGCTCCAGCTTGTTCATGTTGAAATTCACCACAAAAGGATCAAATGAGCTCGACAGTGACAAGAGCAACACGTCAGTGGTAAACTCTGATGGCAACATAAGATCCATGTCAACGAGCTTGTCCACAAGCCCAATCAACTTTATACCATGCTCATGGACCCAGGCCCCATCTCGCATGCGTAAAGTGATCAGCTCCTTGACGGTAGCATGCCTAAGAGGCCGTGTTTTCTCACCAAAGAGCTCCTTGAGATGCAAATGAATGCCAGCAGCACTCTTTGCATCCTCAAAACGTCTCTGCAAGTCATCATTTACAACAACAAAAATGACTTTCCGCAGTGCGCAAATTCAGTTTCCGCGGCGCGCATTGCACGATGTTGATAATAGGTCCACTTTCTCCACCAAAACCTTATTAACCCAGACTTTCCAAAAAGATCTACCAAGAACAACGTGATGCACTTTTGTGTTTGGATCTGTGGATGCAATTCGACCTTCTGCAACAACTAATTCATTAGCACACCAATGAAGCAGCTTACATTTAGTATTCGCACGAATATCTCGAGGACTCACATTCGTCAAATTTTACTATAGATAAACAATGAAAAGTTATTGATTCAACCATGTCTATTTTTGTAACAATTTTGCGGTTTAAAATGACATAATTTAAAGTTAATTACTTGAGAAACATGATCAAAATCACCATTTTTCTTGGCACCAATATCGATATAACCATTGCTACCAACTTCATTCCCGATACCACTACCAATACCACCACTAGCAACCTTATTTTACAACCAAATCATGTCAAGCGATGTAATCATGATAATTCAGAAGCATTTAAGTTTGTATATATACCAAAATATTTTTTATATGTTGTTTTTACTAACATGTTCTTGCTGATTTTGTTTATTCATATTTTGTAAAAACATGGACCTCATTTCTTGCATTTCTAGCTTATTTTGTTGCATTTGTTGTTGAAGGCTTTGTACCATAGTTTGAAGTTGTTGAATAGTTCCATTTTGTTTACCAGAAGCTCCAACTTTCGATGGTGTAACTCCGAAGCCCATTCCGCGCACTCTACCCCTAGCTTCCTTGCCAAACACAAGGCTAATTGCATCATTAACAATGTTAGTTGTGTTTTGAGAATTAGGTGGACATTCTTGTATTTCTTTCTGCAAAAAAAAAAAGTATGAGAAAATAACAAAGTTATCTTCAAGAGCCAAGAGAAATAATCAGATTAAAAGAACTAGTTTGATGGTTATCATCTCATTAACCCATAAAACTACATGCTGGTACCTAAATCTGAGCGACAAATACAAAAGCAGCGATAACCAAGGTGAAGATCATGCCCTCACTTTCTATAATGCTATACATAATTATGAGAATGAAGATAATGTTAAACAACCGGCTTGGAGGTGTACTTGGGGTGCCGAAGCCGGTCATAATGGGCATACTGTGTCAATACTTAAACAAACAAAAAGTTCTCTAGAAATGAATATAATTAAATCATCTACAAATATTTTCCTGCATTTTTCATAAATCTAATTATTACCAATTCCATTTTCCCAATTACACATTACCTTATACAAGAAAAATGATGGAAAGTTAATCTAATTATTATCAATTTCTCTCCAACAGCTTGAGTACTAGACTCTCCATTTTTTTTCTTGTGACCTTCAATCCAAACTTGTGATTTCGTAATTTTTGTGTTTGACGGGCTTCTCTTTTCCTTTAATATAGAAATATAGACAAAATCGGTAGAACATAATTCAAAAGATGTATATATCACTAATTACATAAATTATAAAAAAAATTACCATAATGTGAGTCAAACGAGCATAACCTCTCCGGCTCATTGTATGAATGTGATCTTGTTTTTTCCTCATCGCTCTAAATCTTTCACTCTTTTCCTGAGATTAGTTAAAATCGCACAATCAAACTGTTCAAAAGATTAAAACTTAGTAGTCACTTGCCCAACCAAAGCAACACACCAAAATGTAGCACAACCACAAAAGAACTTAATTTTGAAAACATGGAGAATAAAAAATCAAGCAATATATCTTTTAATATCACTTATACCAAATTATTTTTCCTTCAAAATTGAAGCACAAATAAGTCTTGAGATAATGTCATCCAACCTCAATCATAGATAAATATCAGCACGGCAATAAACTAATGGTGCATCTCAAGTAACCAACCTTCAGCAAAAAGAAAATCCAGTGGCATGTCAAATTAAAAGGTTTCTGACAAAGATTTCTTATTTTTTACAAGTTTAGAGCAAACTTATTCATAAATTAAGATTAAAAAGAAAACAGAAAATTTGTAGTTTAACAAATAACAAAGCTCTTGCTGGTACCCTTCTTCCACCACTATCACCTAAATATTTGTCAGATTGTTTCTAAATAGAAAACTTATTTTGCTGCTGCTGAAGTTGCCTCTTCAATGGTAGCTGCGGATGTAAAAGCAAGTGATTCAGAGGTTCAAATTCATGTAGCAGCTGCAGCTGTTGAAGCAACAACTGCAGCAATTAGTAAGCAATATGTGGTGTTGGAATCAATTGTTCTTTGGATTTGCAATGTTACGCCATGTGTTCTAGTTTTGCAACTACATGAAAGAATGCAATATGTCCAAACAACCATTACATCAAAACACACACCTAAACTAGTGACAAAGCAGTCTCATCGGGGAAACAACACAATACATTAACCAAAAAGATCTAAATAGCACCAACAAATTGAAAGGTAAAGCAAATGTATTAAGTGACTATAAAAGAGTCCTTAAAAATTCTCATTTGAAAGTTAGGTGATAGTGTTCTCTGTACAAACAATTCCACTGATTTTGGTCCATAAATTCAGGCTTCAAAAGATTGAGATCTCGTGAAGCCAGTCGACTTGTATTAGCTTCTCGTACAAGTATTTGCAATTTGGATTTCCTATCACGCCACAATTTAGCCAACTTTCGAAAAATTGATTTCTTTTCACAATCCTCAACTTTCTAAGTCAGCTGTACATTAAATAACAAGAAAATATGTCTACATTTTGTTATGAAAACTGAAATGAAAAATTTAGTAACTAAATAAATTACCTGAAGACAGCTCCACATCCTATCCTTCACTTCTTCGCTTATGTCATCCCATCCATCTAATGTATAAGGCACAAATTCTTTTATCATGCACCCTAGGAAAGAAGCGTACTTCATTGAATTATCTCCAACCGGCTGTCCAAACTCATTACGCTCCAACTCTTTACACTTGTCTTGGCCACAAAACATTTTCAACTTTGATGAATCCCGTCTTTTTTTCTTATCTGTTTTCTCATCATCAATTGGTTCTTTACCATGAAAATCATGTGATGAATTAGCTGAATTGTTAGAATCCATTCTTGATAACCTATTAGATATATTTTCCTGTAAAATGGAAAAAAGATACATTGAAATGTACTAGTGTGCTTTAGTAAAATAAAACAATATTTAAAATAGAAAACAATATCACCTGAATTTCATCTACAGATCCTTTGCTATGTTTTTTGACCATTTTGCTCATCTTTTGAATGTTATTTAATAACCTGATAAATATGTAATATGACATGATGCATCACTGAAAAAAAACAAGCAAACAAATATATTAAACACTAAATAAATAGTTACGTAACTTTAGAAAAAATGTATCAATCAAAATAAATATCTATGAAATCTATCCCTGAAAATTTTCCGTCATGTCTCAGTCACATCGACTCCCTCACACTCATTCCTTGAGTACGGTTCTTTCTCAGTAATGTTAATCTCAAGTAGGGACACATCAAGAGGTGTTGATGACGTATAAGCATCTTCTTCAAGCACATTCATGTTATTAATACCCGAAGCGGCGCTTTTAGCAACACATACCAATTTTTTTCATCATTGTCCCTGGAATAGAATACTTGCTTTTCTTATGATGCTAAAATGAAAGGATCACCTTTAAAAGTTTTTAGTCCTTAGTGTAAGTTGACCAGTGTAAAACCATCTTCAATTTTGATACCAGTTCCAGGATTGGCCCAATCACACCTAAAAACAGGCACTTTGAAAGAATAGTAGTCTAGCAAAACAATATCCCATATAACCCCATAGTATGATAGTCTTCCTACTCTATGCGAATTGTCATTCGCATTAGATTGACAAACAGTATCGGCTTCAATTGAAATACCACTATCTTGTGTCGACCTTTTGACGTCAATTGTGTGGAACCGATGTCCATTTACAATATATCCCGTATAAGATGTAATGTGCTTTCTTGGACCATGTGCTAGCCATTGAATTCGGTCTGAAGAGTTAATATGATCCTGTTTTGATAACCATTCAGAAAATGTTTCCATATGTTGCTTTTGTAAAAATGTTTCCTTACTTAAGAAACGATGATCAGTTTGTTGAAGCTCGTCAATGTGCATCCTAATTAAAATAATTGAATGTAGATGTTAGAATACACAAGATATGTAATAGATCAAGACTAACAGTATGAAACTAACTACACTCACTGTAAGTAAGGTTCAACTTCTTCAGTATTGAACAACACATATCGATATGCAGCTTGTAACACGTGATCCTCTAAAATCTTTTCTTTCCGCTTAGAAATTGGACGACCTTCTGATAATCCACATTCCAAATCATCGTTCCTATTAGAACAAACACCAATACTAGAAGCATTTTTTATATAAGCACTACAAAATGTCATTCGTTCTTCTGCGAGGTAACACTTGGCTATGCAACCTTCTGGTCTTCCCCGGTTCTTCACATACTCTTTTAGTTTTTTCATAAATCTAAATCACAAAGTGAAATTCACCTTAAAGAAGTGTTGATAGCATAATCTAAATATTTATATAATATAAAATTTGTCAGAAAGATTAATGATTATTTTATACCTTTCAAATGGATACATTCAACGGAATTGGACTGGCCCACACAAGCGAGCCTCTCTTGCTAAATGAATTGTCAAGTGAACCAAGATGGTAAAGAAAGTGGGTGGAAAATACCTTTCCAACATGAATAGAATTTCAGCAATATTCTTCTAGAGTTGTTCTAAACAGTTCTTGTCTAATACTCTTTGACATAATTCATTGTAAAATACACACAACAGAAATATAGCATTGCGTGGACCTTTCGGTAGAAGATTTCTCAATGCTACTGATAGCAATTGTTGCATCAGAACATGACAATCATGAGATTTCAGCCCAATAAGCTTGCGCTCTTCTACAAAAACACAATTTCCAATATTTGAGCTATATCCATCAGGTAACTTTATTTTCTTCAACCTAGAACAAAATACATCCATTTCTTTTTTAGACAGTGTGTACGGGGCAGCAGGCAAATGATATTTATTTTCTCCTTTTTCTTGAGGATGTAATTCTTGTCTAATTTTTAAGTGTATCAAATCTTTGCGAGCATTCACACCCTCTTTGGATTTTGTCTTCAGGTTTAACAATGTGCCTATGATATTCTCGCAGACATTCTTTTCAACATGCGTCACATCTAAGTTATGACGTAGCAGGAGGACCTAAAGGTAACCATCAACAAGCTTCATAGTGTTAGTTGAGAATATTTCTAAAATTTTAGGAACAAAAAAATAAAAAAATTGCAAAATATAATGAATAGAGTGCAAAATAACTTACACTACAATATGGCAACTCGAAAAAAATTGACTTTTCCTTCCACCTTTGAACTGGTTTTTGTACCTCTTTTGAACTATCCTGCTTCTTCCTCTTTTTCCTCAAAGTGTTGACAGTCTCACCTTTTTGCTTTTTAACCCAGTCATTTTCAATATCTTTCAATGCATCGGCAATTTCTAACCCATTCAAAGGTCTAGGTTTTCCTTTACTCTCTTTTTTCCCATTAAACCACTTCTTTTTCTGACGAAATGGATGATTAGGAGCAAGAAATCTCATGTGGCCTAAGTATGCAAACTTTCTACTATACTTAAGCCACATAGAACATATATCTTCACCACATATTGGGCAACCGAGTTTCTCTTTTGTGACACATCCAGCTAGGTTTCCATAAGCTGGAAAATCATTGATTGTCCACATTAAAATAGCCTTCAGATTGATCATTGACTTGCTAAATGCATCATACGCCTCCACACCGGTGTCCCACAACTCCTTCAAATCCTCCACAAGGGGTTCCAAGTATACATCTATATCATTTCCCGGTTGCTTCGGACCTGGAACCAGTAATGTCAGCATAAGATTTTCCTTTGTCATGCACAACAATGGAGGAAATTTATAATTTACCAAAATAACTTGCCAGCAACTATATCTGGAACTAAGGTCACCAAAAAGGTTGAATCCATTTGTTGGAAGACCAAGGCAGAGATTTCTATGATCTGATGCAAAATCAGGCCATTTATGATCTATCGTATCCCAAGCTACTGAATCAACTGGATGACGCATCATATGACCTTGACTTTTGTGTTTGGAGTGCCAAATCAACTCTTCAGCCTTTTGTTTTGATTTAAACATCTTTTTTTAGTCTTGGTATCACTGGAAAATACCGTAGGACCTTTTCAGGAGCTCCTTTACAAACTTTGGTGGTGACTTTGTCTATATTCCATCTTGAGGATCCACACTTTGGACACGAGTCCAGATCTTGAAGCTCCTTTCTAAATAGACAAAAATCATTTGGGTAAGCATGAATCTTCTCATATCCTAAATCAAATGGTTTCAACAACTATCTCATCGTGTAAACAGTTTCTGGAAGTGTGTTGTTTTCTGGAAGCATGTCACATAAGATCTTAAGGAGCTCATTGAAACTATTGTCTGTGTGACCATTAGAAGACTTGTAATTGCATAGTGTGACGACTGCTGACAACTTTGTGTAAGATGTACAACCAGGGAAGAGAGGAGTTTCCGCATCTTTTAATAAATCATCAAACTCATAATCTTTTGCCTCAGACATAGTGTGTCCAACCTCTTCTTCGGGCAAAAAAAAATCCTTATATAAGTGATATGCCTCTCCAATTTCATCCTCTTTCTGAACTCCTCCTGAACTACCTTCAGCTTGAGATTGTGAGTTATAAGTTTCAACATGGAAGACCCAATTAGTGTAAGAAAGATCGAACCCCTTAATAATTAAGTCGTCGTACACTTGGTCAAATTTCATATACTTCTTATTTTTACAACGCTTGCAAGGACATAAGATTACTTCACGTGTTTTTGCATAGTTCCGAGTTTGTGCTATAAATTTTTTTACCCCTTCTTCATACTCGGGTACAAGCCTAGAAGGCAGATGCATCCATTTCTTATCCATCTCGTGAACAAACCTTTTTCATTTATATGAAATAATTATGAGATTTTATCAATACACACACGCACATATATACACGATGATAATTTAATTTATATGATAAAATTACTTAGGTGTCAGATCTTATCCCAAATTTTCTTTCCCAAAATATTCGAAACATTTTTATAAGAGAACACCACATAATAAATAAAAAAAACTTAAATAGACTTCACCAATGTATTTTCTCCATACCTATTCATGGGAATCATCAAGCTCGATACAATAAAAGTATAAACAATAAAAACACAAAATAAATATCATAAGCTTTATTTAAAATTAAAAACGTGAAAAAAATATTATAGAACAAAAGAAACACAGTACCCTTTTCAAAAAATGTAAAATTAAAAATAAAAATACATTATAACAACTAAAAAATTAATTATACTACAAAAATCAGTGAAATGCACAGAACGCATGCTCCAAAACACAAGTGATAATGGTCAATTAAAAAAAGAATATTTTTATTTTACTTATTAGTTGTATTTCGGAATGATTCTTAACTTAGTCCTAAAAAAATTGTGGACCTATGAAAATCCAAAAGTTTTTGAGCGAAAATTGTACGTTGGGTACCTGAAAGTTGAAACCGAAATGGCATAGAGCACTAGTGAGCCCAATAAATGGAATCATTTCCTTTTCTTAAAAAAAGTTAAGCATCCACCTCTTCAATACGTTGTTTGTGCCATTTTTCCCAATAAAGCTTAATAGTATTTATTTTGTATTTTTATTGTTTATCTTTTTATTGATCCAAAGGTGCGCAGAATGCATGCTCCAAAACACAATTCCATTTGATCCAAAGGTGCAGAGATAGGGTGAGTAGTAAATTCGGAGAACTTTAAAATGTGATAAAATTGAAAAACACCGACTACATAGTATTGTCATATCCCAAGCCTCACTTAATATGAAAACAGATATCCAATTCCAAGTGGTTATTAGACAAATCAATCGACTAAAGTCCAAGTAAACACAACTAATTCAAGTCATCATTCAACATGTACACAATAATATATAATAGGTGATCATGTCTCTCAGTCTCTCTACTCTAAAAAATCAAAATATTATTATAAAAAAACCAAAAATTTTAAAAATACTCAATAATCATCCTACGTAGACAATTATTTCAATTAATAAAAATATCATCTTGTGAACTATAAACTTTAAGAAATGGTTCGCTTAATTACCAATTCTAATCATAAAAACAACTGTATTAAATAAAAAGAAATATGGGAGACAGAGAGAAAGTGGTGGGGGCCTCTACTGGTTCAGTCGAGTTTACCAAAAAGATCACTTTTTCAAAGTTAGCACTAGGGGAAGAGTATTTTCTTCTTGAATTGACAGCAAACAAGAATAGAACAAATATCCAATCAATAAGCACATGAAATGTCAGGGAAAAAAGGATGAATAAAAACAGAATAGTGGTGACATCAAGGAAGAAAAATTAAAAGCGTCCCTAACCTTAACAAGTAACAACAGAGCAATAGCAATGGGTTGCCACTTTATGATGATCATAAGCACCAGTATGGAGTGCAGATTACAAATTTTTTGACAACTTCCACAAGGTATTTCCATTAGAAACCTTTTGCAAAATTAACAAAGAAGTTAACCTTGAACAAGTCTCTAGGTCCTAGTTATGCCCATTTTGAAACTTAATACAAAATTAAGTAATGAAGATTATAAGGAATTTTGGAAAAGGAAATACCACCATTTAATGATATAAAAAATTCTACCAAAACTACCGACTTTGCAAGATAACCTAACATGTTTTACATGAAAAAGACAAAAAAGTTTGAGCCACAATGAGAAGTCTCTGACCCCAAATCTGAAGATCAAAACATATGGCCTCACAGATGATAAATTTAAGTAAAATCGACATATGAGACAGAGATGCCTACAACATAAGCCAGTATACACATTATACTTGGACTTAAAGTTGTTGGCAAGCTTATCTAACAAGGAACAAACAGCAACTAGAAAATAGAATACAATACAGAGTAAAAAAAGCAGAGATCAACACTTCGGATGGATTTCTTACATACAAGCAATGTAAAGGCAAGCAGCTTCTACTTGATCCTTCATGCGGCCCCTTGTCAAGTTGCATTCGAGTGCAATCTATACAAAAATAACAGTTCTGTCGTTATATAGAGCAAAAAGGTGGGGCGAGAAAATCTTGACGTGCACAAGGTGTTAGAGTAGGTGCACGTCGAGCCAAGTGTTGGCCGAGTGTTCACATAGAAACTCTATGTATAAACAGTCTTTATTTTAATAATATTTGAAATTATTGTTTTGAAACTTTTTTATCTGTATACACATGCTAGTTGCATAGATAAAGTCCTTGAATATATAAATAGTAGAAAGAATATGAGATGCTCATATGATGCGTATCATGAAACTCATATTTGGAATAATGTATATTCTAAACAGTCCCTAGTCGATTCAGCCGCCGCTAAGAAGGATATAGGCCGCTCGAGTTCGAGACTAGTATCTGCGATGTGAGTACCATGTTTCATTGGTAGGGGACATTGTGATGTCTGAACATGCAGATAGGTGCTCCTTGTAGAGTGTACTGAACAACCCTCCATAAAGGACTTTCCAAGTGGTTCTCGCTTATCAAGTGGAAACATCCTAGTTTACGGTTGTGCACCATTAGTCCTTATGACCCGGGACAACATTGAGACTCTATTTGCTAGCATTGCACTTTGACTTGTTTACCGACTCATATGGGGTCATCGGGTGGCAAGGTTGGGTGTTTTGTCGAAACATATAGGAGTCGATGCATTGTAGTCGGGGATTCACCGCTTACCTTCGGGTATGGATATCCTATGTGTATGTTGTATGAAATCTCTGATCAGAGTATGGTGGTAATTATGAAAGGGGTTTCATAGATTACACCATCGATGTAACTACGAAATGACACATAGTATCGATTCATTGACAACTCTCGATATACCAATGGTTGTCGAATCGGTCGGGATATATGAGATGAAGGGACCGTACTGTATGCTAACCATAATTGAATGGTTCTTGCAGTCACTATCATTTGATACCTAGGGAATCATGTAAGCGATGCTGCTAGGCGTTTAACATCATTGGTTGGGTACTATCAGACTTGAGTTCTGACGTTCTTATTATCAAGGAGTTGATAATTAAGAATGGAGCAATTGAGGTATGCTCTTATAAGGACATGTTTAGTCCCAATCACATGGAGATGTGAACACATGACTAGTTGTATCAATGAACTATTGAGGTCCACACAGCTAGCTTTCTAGATCCCGTTGAGAAGTAAAATAGTTCAATGTGTTGAACGGCTTATAAAAGAGTTTATAAGCGTAAGGAAAAATAGAAGTATGACTTCTATGAGGGAAATGTAACTTCTAATTTGTGAAAGTGTTCCTAAATTAAAAGTTGGTCAAATAAATAATGTATTTGAAAATTGTGATTTTCATAAATATTATTAAGGACTAATTAAATTAATTAAAGTGTTGAATTAATTAAACACTAGTGGACCTAGTAGAGTTCAAATAATTAAATTAATACGAGTGTTGAATTAATTAAATAACATTGGGTCTTGTAGAGCTCAATTGGAATAATTGTTTAACTAGTGGGCTTGAGTAAATTCAAGTAAGATTTAATTGGTCTCAAATTTGTTTGAGACGATTTAAATAAAAGTCCATAGGCGACGATTTAAATAAAAGTCCATAGGCCTTGTAATTGTTACAAGCCCAAGTAGTGGACATGAAAGGGAGGTGAAGGGTTGGAGGCAACTTTTTCAATAATCTATGCATGCACATGCACCTTTTTGCTTTAGCTTTTTGCCCAACCAAGAAAAATGTTTTCTCCTTCTCTCATACTCCTCACTTTGGCCGAAATTCGCAACATATCTATCCTTCATTTTTCTCTCAATTTTCTTCTTCAATAGTTGAAGAAAGAAAATACTTCTCCTTGGAAAATCCTCTTATTTTTCTAGTGTAAAATAAGAGGGTTTCTAGCTTGCAAGTGGTGGGCCTAATTTTGAAGCAAGGAGAGCTTGTAGATTGTCTTGCCATTCAAGAGCTAAGGTGTTTACACCTTAGTTGGAGCCAAACATCAATCTTTAATATTGATAGGTACATTTCTAAAACAGCCTATGTATGACATATCTTGGTGTTTTTGTATTTGGTACACACTAGTATATGAGGTGCTCGATTTTTGCCTTAAAAAACATTTTTAAAAAACTTACGTTGCGCTTTCGGGCACCTTAATCGATCCTCTTTCAAGTGGTATGATGAGCTAAGGATATAATTTTGTGTAGCATATACATAATATTATGTTGAGGTCGATTTCTAACCGCATGAGATGAATTTTTGCAACAAAAATCGAGGCCGTCGAGGGGCGTTTTTGGGCAGCAGCCCCATGTTTTTAAATTAAAAAAAATATTTTAAAGTTGGCCGGAATCCGTCGACGGCGATGACGACTAGGGTTTCCAAAAGTGTTTTGGATTATCAAAGTGTCATGGGTCTTGAAGTTGTTGGGCCATTAGATGGCTAACATAATTTGTGAAATTTAAATGGGCCAAAATGTTTTTGGTGTAAAATGATTTTTTGGGCCCATAAGTTTAAATTTACAAAAGTTGCAAATATTTTCTCATAAAATAAATAATTGAAGTTGGACTTTAATTATTTATAGTAAATTGTGATTTTCAAGAAATTCGGTTATAAATAAATTAATTAAAAAGTAAACAAAGGGGTTTGTATACTTTGTTGATTTAGTTTATAATCGTGGCGGTTAGTGATTGGATCGAGATATATAATATTGGATCAATTGATTATTGTAATAATTAATTGATGGTGTATGATATGTGATATTATGCATGAAAGATGATCAAAAGCCCAAGCCCAATTTGCTAGGGCTATGTTTGGTAGCCATGATAAGGGAATGATTATTAAATAATCATCTCTTATCTCATGTTTGGTTCATTTTTAATTTAGCATGGAGGCCCTTGATTATGCTATGATATTTTGTGTTGAATGATTGTAATAATTATCAATTTATAAAATGGGCTTGGTTTATGGCCCGTTCCCACCCCCAAGATATGTATCACTATTTGCCGTTCCCACCCCCAAGATATGTATCACTATTTGCCATGGATATTTATTTGTAAATATTAGTATAGTGAAAGATCAAGATTGGAAGATGGTGGCCTTGATGATTATGAAGATCGAAGACATATAAATACTGGAAGTGTAGTACCGAAACAACCAATATGCGTATATATGTGCATAATTTTTATTATTTAATTTTAAATGGTTATTATTTTAAGAAATTGTAGATTTAATTGCATTTAAATCACTTACGTTATTTTTAAGGATTTTAAATCGCGTATTTCAAATTTTAGCTTTTTAGATATATACGCGAGACCGGACCGGAGATAGGAAATCGGAGATAAATTTTATGATCCAAAAATATTCCTAAATTTATTTCGAGCTAAGAAATAATTTATCTTGTTGAAATCAAGTGGATTTAAGTCTACTTTAATTAATTAATCACCAATTTAATTATAGGCTTATTAATTCATCTAGATTGTGCTTAATTAACTTTTAATCAAGCTTATCTAACATGGGATTCTACTTAGCAAAACTTAAATAAAATCTTACACTAATTGAGAAGACAAGTCTTGGTCATCTCCACTCCACACAATTCCAATGAATACCATTTAACACTCAACAACAAGAAAACAAAGGCCAACCAATCAACATGCATGTTTTTCCCACCAACTTGGCATCATTTACTCCCCCATGCACACCTTATTTGACCACAAGCCTTCACCATCTTCTTGACTTCCCCTAGAACGAAATATTAGAGAATTAGAAGCTCCCATTCTTGGCCAAGACAACAACAATAGCAAGGTGTCTTCATTTTCGTTGTCGTGTCTCCCGATCCGACGTATTGTGTTGTTTATTGTAAAAACAACTTAAGGCATGTCTATAATATTTCTTTGCTCTTCAATCAAGTTATATATCTATTTTTAAACCATTACATGTGCTTGATCCATGACAAAACCGAAATCATGTCAAGAACATTAGAAAAAAATCTGTGCAGAATGTTTTCTCGGCCACCTTCATGCTTCACGGTTGTTGTTGGTTTTGTGATTTCAGGGGTTGGCTCGGTTCCAAGCACTCAAGGCTGCATCTAGACATGTACTAGGGCATGTTAGGGTCATGTTAGTCCATTGGTTCCAGCCCCTACACGCTGGAGGAAGAGATTTGATAGCAACTTCCCATAGCTGCCATTTCGAGTCTCAATTTCTGATTCTTGTTTGTCTAAGGCAAGGGTTCGGTTCTTGGTTGGCCTAGGGCCTATAACCATGGTTTGAACACTTCCTTAGCATGTCTAGGACGTGACCAAGATGACCTTTCATGGCTTGGTTCATGGTCCCATCGGTTTTAAAAATAAAACAAGAACAGCGCCCCATAGGTATTCATTTTTCTGATTTTGGTCGTGTGTGTTGAGTTTCGAATTTATGGTGTCATGTGGGTTGTGGTTGGCTTCTAGCCCTTAGCCATGACTCATACAACACCTTAGCATGTCTAGCATTGACCATGGTTAACCTCATAATCATTGGATCCTTCATTTGACAGCAAAACAAGCAAGACACCCCACGCGTGTGAGGTGTGTTCTCGGGTGGAGCTTGTGAGTGGTTTCGGGTGTTACTTGGATCATGGCTGGCCAAGGGCCTGTAGCCATGGCTAGGACCCTTCCCTAGCAAGCATAGGATGTGGTAAAGTCGACCTTAAGTGGCTTGAGCCACGTCCCAAGTCAGTTGGACAGCAACAACGCAAGCCCCTTCGATTTTAGTTTTTCTGAATTTTGTTTGTGTGTGTGAAGCTTCGGCTTCTTGGTTTGTGGTGGATCTTGGTTGGCTTCTAGCCCTTAGCCATGGTTCACACAATACCTCATGATGTTTATATCATGCCTTGGTCGTTCATATGGCCACTGGAATGATACATGACAGCAAGAACAATCAACACTCCCCACGGTACAGCATATGTGTTCTCGAGTGGAACTTCAGATTTGTCGTAGGTGTTGGTTTGGATTGTGGTTGGCCTAGGGCCCTTATCCATGGTTCAAATCACACCTTAGGATGTTGGTAAGAGGTTCTGGTTAGTGGTTCAAGCCCCAATGGCCAATAGTCTCAAAAACGAAGCAAGGAAGCGCAACAGCTGCTGCTGTAATTTCCTGGACAGAAACTGTGCCAT
Source organism: Primulina huaijiensis (assembly GCF_012295235.1). Lineage (NCBI taxonomy): Eukaryota > Viridiplantae > Streptophyta > Magnoliopsida > Lamiales > Gesneriaceae > Primulina > Primulina huaijiensis. The sequence goes on from NC_133309.1 coordinate 6,951,106, forward strand.
TGGTTCAGAGGTGTGTTTCGAGTTCTTGGTTGGCTTTTAGTCTATGGCCTTGGACTGGACAGTACCTTATTGAGTTAGAAAGGTCATGTTCTTGGCCGTTTGTGATTTGGTTAAGTTTAGAAGTCGTACGAGAATTTACGGTGCAATGTGCCAAAGTGACTCTCGAAAGAGCGTTTCATGATTTTGGCCTCCATGCACAATTTTCGTGTATTACAGCCCTTTGTATATATTTTCCAGTATTTTAATCATGACTAAACGATGGTTCGATGTTGGTTCGGGTTGGTACGGAGTCATGGTTAGATATTAAGTTTGTTGGGCATAATTGTATCGTTTTTAGTTCGAATATGAAGTGTTGGTCAAGTTGAGATTATTTGCATGTGTCTCATGTTAGAATTAGGTTGCAGTGAGCCTGGGAACGATCCAACTCATTTGGTAAAGTAAAACAGGATAATAATTATATTACGTGCAAAAAAAAAAATAGAAAATGTTTATTATTGAGATATATGCGATATGTCTTGTGGCCACCTTACGCTTATGGGATTGCTTCACCCGGTGACTTACGACCGGTGTACGATTATGTATGGGTACGGATATCCAGTCCAAGGGCTGTGATGATCTCTACCGCCCAGTATACTGTGGTTTAGTCTGATCAGACGTGCATGTTATGTTATGGGCCACTTGCGTAGAACATTATCTCTAAAGAAAAATTACGATATGATATGTTATGACAGGGCTCTATCGAGCAACTCTTTTATGTACGATTTTTCAGTTATGCACGTCTTTATAATTACTCATGACACGATTTTCACGTTACGCTTTACGATACGATATTTTTACGTTGCATGCGATTTTATGATATATTTACTTGTTATTCATTATATATGCATGATGGGTCTTTAGGCTCACTAGACTTGATTGATGTAGGTACTGACGATGCAGAGGCTGAGGGCGGAGACCAGTGAGTTAGCTCGGATCGGCGGTAGTACGAACCCGAGGACCTCACGTTTATTTATTCAGTTTTATGTTCAAACTCTTGTTATAACTTTATATATATTTTAAGTTATTGTTTAAAACATTATTCAGTTTCCGCTGCTATGTTTATGTTAAACCGTTGGGTTATTTTACGAAAGTTTTTATACGTTGCAATTTTATTTATTTAAAGAGAAAATTTTTAATAATTCCGAAAAAAATTATGAATACGAATTACGGGCCCTCACAGTTGGTATTAGAGCGATGTTTCTTGTAAAGGGTTGTACTTACTACTGATCTCGAGAAGCTCACAAAGTCACGTCCTCAGTCTGTAAGTCCTAATTTCACGTATTACATTTTTTTTAGCTTGAAAGTTTACCAGCATGTTCTCATGAAATATTTTATCAGCATATTCTCATGAAAAATATTTTAATGTTAAGATTATGTTTTAGCAAATATATATTTAAATTTCAAGAAAATAGTAGAAATATTGCATGTTGGTTACGTAAGGATTTTACATGGTACAGTATGCCTCCTAGACGAGTTATTGACCGCCCGAGGGGTGCTAAAAGCGAGGCTGATGAGACTCAGAACCGTTATGAGGATAGAGGTCCACCGCCACCTCCTCCACCATCTGATATGCATACCCAGATGATGGCGGGTATGACTCAGTTCTTCGCACAGTTCGCGTGGAACAATGATGCAGCGGTGGCTAGGCCGCCTAGACCCGAGGCTATTTGTGAGCGGTTCATGAGGATGAACCCGAAGGAGTTCACTGGGACGTCTGATCCCATGGTGGCTGAGGGATGGATTAAGTCCCTAGAGGTTACTTTCAGATTTATGGAGCTTGAGGATGTTGACAGGGTCCGCTGTGCGACATATCTTTTTGGAGGAGACGCCCGTCTATGGTGGGAGGGCGCATCTGTAGCTTTGGATCTAGCTACTCTCAGTTGGACGCGCTTTAGAGAAGTGTTCTTCTCTAAGTATTTTACTGATGACGTGCGTTCGAGGTTGACCAGGGAGTTTATGACCCTGAGACAGGGTGACATGACTGTTACGGAGTTTATCCGTAAGTTCGAGAGGGGTTGTCACTTTGTACCCCTGATCGCGAATGACGAAGGTGCCAGACTTAGGCACTTCATGGATGGATTGCGGCCGATCTTGCGTTGTGATGTTACGGTTGTTGGCCCTACGACATATGAGGTCGCTGTCTCTAGAGCTCTTACTGCAGAACAGGATCAGAGAGATATCGAGAATGACCGCCAGGGTAAGCGGCCATTTCAGGCGCCCCACCACCCTCTTCAGCAGCATAAGAGGCCTTTCCATGGCCCATCGAGGAGCAGAGAGCAGCAGCAGCAGGGACATGTGGTCCCGAGGAGGCAGGAGTACCCGGTCTGTGCCAGGTGCACACGCCGTCATACCGGAATTTGCATGTATGGTTCTGGGAAGTGTTTCAAGTGTGGCGGCACAGGCCATTTGCTAAAGGATTGTCCTCAGGGGACATTGCCTACTCAGGGCAGAGTGTTTGCACTCCATGCAGCGGAGGCGAACCCAGGGACTATGCTCTTGACAGGTATCTTAAATCTTTAAGTTTTTATTTGGGAAAATTTTAGCATATTTAATTCAGCATTTTGGGATTAATTGCTTTGAATTATTGGGTTATAAGATTTGAACTTAGAAATTGTGATAAGATTGCATGTTCTATACGGGTCGTTTTGGGAATCTAAGTTAGAAGAACTTTGACCTTTCATGTCTATAGGATTAATTCTTGTTAATTATTGGATTTAGATAGATGTTCCAACCTTTCAGGAAGAATATTTATAGGCGGAGCTTCTACGAACGCCTTGATTGATTCAAGAGCCACTCATTCATTCATATCTGAGACCTTTACGAATTCCATCGAGGTCAAGACGATTGGATTGGATGTGGCGTATTCTGTGGTTATTCCATCTGGCGAGGAGATGGCAGCGACTAGCGTAGTACGAGACATAGACCTCGAGCTTCATGGAAATCTTGTCTATGCGGATTTGATCGTGCTGCCAATGCCAGAGTTCGATATTATCCTTGGGATGGATTGGCTGCACAAGAACAGAGTACTTATTGATTTTCAGCGGAGATCTGTTCTAGTCCGACCGCTTGGAAGGGAGCAATTCCTATTTGAACCTGACCGGTACTTTAATTTTCCTATCATGATATCTTGTATTCAGGCTAGGAAGCTCATGCATAGGGGTTGTCGAGCATTCATTGCGACCATTATATCTGTTCCCGAGGTCTCCAGCCAGTCAGTTGCAGATGTCCCAGTTGTCAGGGACTTTTCAGACGTTTTTCCCGATGACGTCTCTGGTAGACCACCGGTACGAGAGGTAGAGTTTTCGATCGATCTTATGCCAGGTACCGCGCCTATCTCTAAGGCGCCATACAGATTAGCACCGTCAGAGATGGTTGAGCTCAAGAAACAGATTCAGGAGCTTCTTGACAAGGAGTTTATTCGCCCGAGTTTCTCTCCATGGGGCGCGCCTGTCTTATTCGTGAAGAAGAAAGACGGATCTATGAGGCTTTGCATTGACTACCGAGAGTTGAACATGGTTACATTGAATAATAAATACCCACTTCCGAGGATCGAGGATTTGTTTGATCAGTTGCAGGGAGCCTCAGTATTATCCAAGATAGATCTGCGATCTGGATATCACCAGTTGAGGGTAAAAGATGCCGATACTTTTAAGACTGCTTTTAGGACTCTTTATGGGCACTTCGAGTTCCTTGTGATGCCGTTCGGTTTGATGAATGCGCCGGCGATCTTCATGGATCTCATGAATCGTGTATTTCAGCCGTATCTTGATCAGTTCGTTATTGTATTCATCGACGACATTCTCGTCTACTCAAAGAGTCAAGAGGATCACAACAAGCATCTGACCGCAGTATTGCAGACGTTGCAGAGGCACAAGCTGTTCGCTAAGTTCAGCAAGTGAGAGTTCTGGTTGGAGAAAGTGGCGTTCTTAGGCCACATCATATCTAGCAGTGGCATTGAGGTAGACCCAGCGAAGGTTGCGACCATCAGAGATTGGGAGGTGCCGCAGAGTGCATCAGAGATCCGTAGTTTCCTTGGTCTAGCAGGATACTATCGGAAGTTTATTCTGGGTTTCTCCTCTATCGCAGTTCCACTCACGTCATTGACTAAGAAGAATTCTAAGTACGTGTGGAGCGATGAGTGCTAGAAGAGCTTCGATTCTTTGAAGCAAGCTCTTATTTCAGCGCCGATCTTGTCCATGCCTTCTGGGCCCGGAGATTTTGTATTGTATACCGATGCTTCGAAGCTCGGTCTAGGCGCAGTGTTGATGCAACATGGGAAAGTAATAGCGTATGCTTCTCGTCAGTTGATGATCCACGAGAAGAACTACCCTACTCATGATCTTGAGTTAGCTGCTGTAGTATTTGCCTTGAAGATTTGGAGGCATTATCTATACGGAGAGAAGTGTCAGATCTTTACCGACCACAAGAGCCTCAAGTACTTCTTCACGCAGAGAGAGTTGAATATGCGTCAAAGGCGTTGGTTGGAGTTAGTCAAGGATTATGACTGTGACATTAGCTACCATCATGGTAAAGCTAATGTAGTAGCGGATGCTTTGAGCCGGAAAGTCGTAGTGATGGTTCATTTGACAGTTCAGAGGCCTCTTCAGAGTGAGATGCAGAGATTTGATCTAGAGATTTATACTCGAGGTAGGGTTCCCCGTCTATCTACCTTGATGATTAAGTCTTCTTTATTAGACTGTATTCGCAGCGGTCAGTCATCTGTTGAGCAGTTGGCGAAGTGGAGACAGAGAGATGAGACGAAGGGCAGTGCTTTGTACACAGTGAGTGATGGCATTGTTCGTTATCGAGATAGGATATGGGTTCCTAGCAGCGATTCTATTCGAGCAGACATATTAGCTGAGGCCAACATGTCTCCGTACTCTATTCATCCTGGGAGTACGAAGATGTACAAGGATCTGCAAATGTTATATTGGTGGCCCGGTATGAAGAGAGAGATTAGGAGATTTGTATCCGTGTGTTTGACTTGTCAACTTGTGAAAGCTGAACATCAGAGACCAGCCGGCTTACTCAAGCCACTTCCCATTCCCGAGTGGAAGTGGGAGAACTTTAACATGGATTTCTTGGTTGGTTTACCGAAGTCGGCTAGAGGTTCAAATGCTATATGGGTGATTGTTGATCGTCTTACCAAGTCAGCTCATTTCTTGCCTATTAAGACGACTTTCTCCATGATTCAGTATGCCGAGTTATATATCCGTGAGATAGTCCGATTGCATGGTATCCCAGTCTCTATTGTTACTGACAGAGATCCGAGATTCACTTCCTCATTTTGGAAGAGTCTGCATTCAGAGATGGGAACGAAGTTGTTGTTTAGCACAGCTTCTCACCCTCAGACAGATGGTCAATCAGAGAGAGTTATTCAGATCTTGGAGGATCTTCTCCGTGCTTGTGTCATCGATTTCTCAGTGAGCTGGGAATCGAAGTTGCCATTAATGGAGTTTACCTATAACAACAGCTTTCAGTCGTCTATAGGTATGGCTCCTTATGAAGCACTGTACGGAAGGAAGTGCAGATCGCCTATTCATTGGGACGAAGTAGGTGAGAGATCAGAGTTGGGTCCGGAGATTGTTCAACAGGCAGCCGATACAGTAGTCAAGATCTGTGACAGGATAAGGACTGCTCAGAGTCGACAGAAGAGTTATGCCGACTGGAGGAGGAGAGATCTAGAGTTTGCCGTTGGCGACCATGTTTTCGTGAAGATAGCACCGATGAAGGGTGTCATGAGATTCGGAAAGAAGGGGAAGCTTAGTCCGAGGTTCATCGGACCATTTGAGATCCTCGACAGAGTTGGGACATTAGCATATCGTGTTTCTCTTCCGCCGAATCTGGCCGGAGTACACAATGTGTTCCAAGTGTCGATGTTGAGTAAATATTTAGCGAACCCTTCTCATGTGTTGAATTTTGAGTCGTTGCAGTTTTCTCCGAACTTGTCTTATGAGAGAGACCAATGCAGAACTTAGACCGTAAGGAGAAGAAGCTTCGAAACAAGGTGATCAAATCAGTGAAAGTTAAGTGGCTTAATCATTCCGATGAGGAAGCTACTTGGGAGTCAGAGTCAGAGATGCGGAGTCGCTTTCCAGATTTATTCGGTGAGTTCTAATTTCGAGGACGAAATTTTATTTAAGGGGGGGAGTGTTGTAGTACCGAAACAACCAATATGCGTATATATGTGCATAATTTCTATTATTTAATTTTAAATGGTTATTATTTTAAGAAATTGTTGATTTAATTGCATTTAAATCATTTACGTTATTTTTAAGGATTTTAAATCGCGTATTTCAAATTTTAGCTTTTTAGATATATACGCGAGACCGGACCGGAGATAGGAAATCGGAGATAAATTTTATGATCCAAAAATATTCCTAAATTTATTTCGAGCTAAGAAATAATTTATTTTGTTGAAATCAAGTGGATTTAAGTCTACTTTAATTAATTAATCACCAATTTAATTATAGGCTTCTTAATTCATCTAGATTGTGCTTAATTAACTTTTAATCAAGCTTATCTAACATAGGATTCTACTTAGCAAAACTTAAATAAAATCTTACACTAATTGAGAAGACAAGTCTCGGTCATCTTCACTCCACACAATTCCAATGAATACCATTTAACTCTCAACAACAAGAAAACAAAGGCCAACCAATCAACATGCATGTTTTTCCCACCAACTTGGCATCATTTACTCCCCCATGCACACCTTATTTGACCACAAGCCTTCACCATCTTCTTCACTTCCCCTAGAACGAAATATTAGAGAATTAGAAGCTCCCATTATTGGCCAAGACAACAACAATAGCAAGGTGTCTTCATTTTCGTTGTCGTGTCTCCCGATCCGACGTATTGTGTTGTTTATTGTAAAAACAACTTAAGGCATGTCTATATTATTTCTTTGCTCTTCAATCAAGTTATATATCTATTTTTAAACCATTACAATGTGCTTGATCCATGACAAAACCGAAATCATGTCAAGAACATTAGAAAAAAATCTGTGCAGAATGTTTTCTCGGCCACCTTCAAGCTTCACGGTTGTTGTTGGTTTTGTGATTTCAGGGGTTGGCTCGGTTCCAAGCACTCAAGGCTGCATCTAGACATGTACTAGGGCATGTTAGGGTCATGATAGTCCATTGGTTCCAGCCCCTACACGCTGGAGGAAGAGATTTGATAGCAACTTCCCATAGCTGCAATTTCGAGTCTCAATTTCTGATTCTTGTTTGTCTAAGGCAAGGGTTCGGTTCTTGGTTGGCCTAGGGCCTATAACCATGGTTTGAACACTTACTTAGCATGTCTAGGACGTGACCAAGATGACCTTTCATGGCTTGGTTCATGGTCCCATCGGTTTTAAAAATAAAACAAGAACAGCGCCCCATAGGTACTCATTTTTCTGATTTTGGTCGTGTGTGTTGAGTTTCGAATTTATGGTGTCATGTGGGTTGTGGTTGGCTTCTAGCCCTTAGCCATGACTCATACAACACCTTAGAATGTCTAGCATTGACCATGGTTAACCTCATAATCATTGGATCCTTCATTTGACAGCAAAACAAGCAAGACACCCCACGCGTGTGATGTGTGTTCTCTGGTAGAGCTTGTGAGTGGTTTCGGGTGTTACTTGGATCATGGCTGGCCAAGGGCCTGTAGCCATGGCTAGGACCCTTCCCTAGCAAGCATAGGACGTGGTAAAGTCAAGCTTAAGTGGCTTGAGCCACGTCCCAAGTCAGTTGGACAGCAACAACGCAAGCCCCTTCGATTTTATTTTTTCTGAATTTTGTTTGTGTGTGTGAAGCTTCGGCTTCTTGGTTTGTGGTGGATCTTGGTTGGCTTCTAGCCCTTAGCCATGGTTCACACAATACCTCATGATGTTTATATCATGCCTTGGTCATTCATATGGCCACTGGAATGATACATGACAGCAAGAACAAGCAACACTCCCCACGGTACAGCATATGTGTTCTCGAGTGGAACTTCAGATTTGTCGTAGGTGTTGGTTTGGATTGTGGTTGGCCTAGGGCCCTTATCCATGGTTCAAATCACACCTTAGGATGTTGGTAAGAGGTTCTGGTCGGTGGTTCAAGCCCCAATGGCCAATAGTCTCAAAAACGAAGCAAGGAAGCGCAACAGCTGCTGCTGTAATTTCCTGGACAGAAACTGTGCCATCGGTTCAGAGGTGTGTTTCGAGTTCTTGGTTGGCTTTTAGCCTATGGTCTTGGACTGGACAGTACCTTATTGAGTTAGAAAGGTCATGTTCTTGGCCGTTTGTGATTTGGTTAAGTTTAGAAGTCGTACGAGAATTTACGGTACAATGTGCCAAAGTGACTCTCGAAAGAGCGTTTCATGATTTTGGCCTCCATGCACAATTTTTGTGTATTACAGCCCTTTGTATATATTTTCCAGTATTTTAGATGTATTTTAATCATGACTAAATGATGGTTCGATGTTGGTTCGAGTTGGTACGGAGTCATGGTTAGATACTAAGTTTGTTGGGCGTAATTGTATCGTTTTTTGTTCGAATATGAAGTGTTGGTCAAGTTGAGATTATTTGCATGTGTCTCATGTTAGAATTAGGTTGAAGTGAGCCTGGGAACGATCCAACTCATTTGGTAAATTAAAACAGGATAATAATTATATTACGTACATAAAAAAAAAATAGAAAATGTTTATTTTTGAGATATATGCGATATGTCTGGTGGCCACCTTACGCTTATGGGTTTGCTTCACTCGGTGACTTACGACCGGTTTACGATTATGTATGGGTACGGATATCCAGTCCAAGGGCTGTGATGATCTCTACCGCCCAGTATACTGTGGTTTAGTCTGATCAGACGTGCAAGTTATGTTATGGGCCACTTGCGTAGAACATTATCTCTAAAGAAAAATTAAGATATGATATGTTATGACAGGGCTCTATCGAGCAACTCTTTTATGTACGATTTTTCAGTTATGCACGTATTTATAATTACTCATGACACGATTTTCACGTTACGCTTTACGATACGATATTTTTACGTTGCATGCGATTTTATGATATATTTACTTGTTATTCACGATATATGCATGCTGGGTCTTTAGACTCACTAGACATGATTGATATAGGTACTGACGATGCAGAGGCTGAGGGCGGAGACCAGTGAGTTAGCTCGGATCGGCGGTAGTACGAACCCGAGGACCTCACGTTTATTTATTCAGTTTTATGTTCAAACTCTTGTTATAACTTTATATATATTTTAAGTTATTGTTTAAAACATTATTCAGTTTCCGCTGCTATGTTTATGTTAAAACGTTGGGTTATTTTACGAAAGTTTTTATACGTTGCAATTTTATTTATTTAAAGAGAAAATTTTTAATAATTCCGAAAAAAATTATGAATACGAATTACGGGCCCTCACAGGAAGCTTATGTAAAAATTACATTTGCATCCCATGCATTTACCTAGGATTGGACCTATGCCCGTGTTTAGCTCACACGGGCCATTTTTTTTGGGACGATTGATCATCCTTGTTTTGTTTATTGTTTATAATATATGCATGATATGTTATAAATAATGAGTATGTGCGTTATTATTATGATAATAACAAAGTTACATGAATCCGGAAAACATACGATCAAACATGGAGAGCTTTTAAATAAATTTAATGATGAGACCTTTCAAAATTAAAAAACTCTCATTTTGAATAAGATTCAAAATTAATAATAAGCCCGAAAAGGGGAATTATAAAGTTGTTTATAATTTCAATGTCTTCCATCGACAATGGGTGCATGATGAACGCTACCCGTGTTCCGGGCTCGGCTCATATTATTGGGGGGGGGCCTTGGACACGGGATAGTTGTGACATCCATTGACATTGTGATGTGAACTACGTGGAACTCCCATGATTTCGGCTCATATTATTGAGGGAACTCATGACGACCGTCCATTAAGGTTCAACATCGATGGGTAAGGCTTGACACGTAAAGATGAACGACGTCATATTATTGGGTCCTAATCAAACGTGAGACAAAGGTTTACGTAGAGGGTTGCATGGAGATGCAATTGGAAACTACCTTTTAGGAAGTGTGATTGGCTGATATTATTCGGGATCATAATTCGATAATTGGACTTTTCGTATCTACTGAGGAAAGGAGTTTCCCGTTTTCACTAGAGGATAGTAAAAGATGTAAAAGAATGGGAGTAAATATTTATAAATAAAAGTCCATACTTTATATCTTACCAAATATTTTAAAATAGTCATTAACATTTATTTGTTTTACTTTTCAGTACAAATTTTGACAATGTCTTCGATTCGCAATCTGCTATCTGCAATACTCGAAAAACACATATTAACTGGACCTAATTACCTCACTTGGCTAAGAAAACTAAAAATCGTCATAAATTCGGAAAGGATAGCATATAAACTTACTGAGTCGCCCCCTGTTGAGGCTCCGACTGGCTGCACTCCTGAAGAATTGCAGGCTTACAAGGATTGGTGTGACCATGACTTGAAAGCCAAGTGTTATATGCAGGCTTCTATGAATGATGAGCTGCAGAGGCGTTTTGAGGATGCAAAGAATGATGCTGACATTCATTTGCATCTCAAGGAGCTCTTTGGAGAGCAAACACATCCTCTTAGGCATGCTACCGTCAAGGAGCTGATCACTTTGCGCATGCAAGATGGGGCCTCGGTCCATGAGCATGGCCTAAAGATGATTGGGCTCGTGGACAAGCTCGTTGGTATGGAACTGATGTTGCCTTCGGAGTTGACCATCGACGTGTTGCTCTTGTCACTGCCTAGCTCGTTTGATCCTTTTGTGGTGAATTTCAATATGAACAAGATGGAGCCGACCTTGAGGAGTTGGTAAACATGCTTGTGACCTTTGAGTCCACCATCAAGAAAGAGAAGCTGGTTCTTTATGTGGGGTCTTCATCTGGCACGAAGATTGATCCACGTGGGAAGGGAAAGAAGTGTTCTTTCTAACGTCTCAAGAAGAACGTGCCCTTGAAAAGGCAGACTCCGAGTCCCGCTGTGGCAGCCACACCAGTGAAGGCTAACAAGACTGTTGACATCTGTCATCACTGCAAAAAGCCTGGACATTGGAGGCGTAACTGGAAGGAATATCTTGCCCAGAAGAGTTCTGGAAACGGTATGTTCGATATTGAAGTAAACATTTCAATTAACTCTACTTCTTGGGTATTGGATAACGGCTGTGGCTCACATCTCGGTAATGATTTGCAGGTGATGGGAAGAAGTAGGAGGCTTAGAGAAGGTGAGACCTTCTTGAGGATGGGCAATGGAGCAAGAGTTGCTGCCAAGGCCATAGGAGATGTTTACTTGCTTTTGAACAATGATTTTAAGTTAATTTTAAGAGATGTTTTGTTTGTACCTTAATTGGTGAAAAACATTGTTTCCATTTCTATGCTTGATAAAGATGGATTTTCTTGTTTATTTAGCAAAGGTGTTTGCAACATTTACAAGAACGAATGTTTAATTGGTACTGGAGAACTTGAAAACGATCTCTACACCTTAAAATTGAAAGATATTCCACTAAACAATGTCCAAGCAATAACAACAACAAACAAGAGAAAAAAAGATACTCTAAATTTGGCACAATTATGGCATGTTCGATTAGGACATATTTCCCTAAAAAGGATGAACAAGTTAGTGGGAGTGGGCATGTTTGATATGTCCGATATTAATGCTCTCACGAATTGTGAATCCTGTCTAAAAGGAAAGATGACCAAAATTCCCTTTAAGGGCCATGTGGATCGATCCAAAGGGTTATTGGATTTGATGCATACCGATGTGTGCGGTCCACTTAGCATCACCACTAAGCATGGACATGCCTACTTCATCACCTTTACCGATGACTTTTCGAGGTATGGGTATGTGTATTTGATGAAATACAAGTATGAAGCCTTTGAAAGGTTCAAAGAATTCAGAAGTGCAGTAGAGAAACAGTTGGGACAAAGCATCAAGATACTTCGATCGGATAGAGGTGATGAGTACTTGAGTGCCGAGTTCCAAGAGTATCTTAGGGAGAATGGGATTCTCTCGCAGTGGACTCCGCCCACTACACCGCAGTTGAATGGTGTTTCGGAGCGTTGTAACGGGACTTTGATGGACATGGTTCGGTCTATGATGGGGTTCACGGAGTTGCCGCCATCTTTTTGGGGATATGCGCTTGAGACAGCGGCACTGTTGTTGAACAATGTCCATTCAAAGGGAGTTAATAAGACACCATATGAGATACGGATGGGTAAGCCTCCCAAATATTCTTATCTTAGAATATGGGGGTGCCCTGCTTCTGTTAAGAAGGTAGTGGGAGATAAATTGGATAGTCGATCCATTTTATGATACTTTGTGGGATATCCAAGGAATTCAGTTGGATATTATTTCTATTATCCCCGGTAAACAAAGGTGTTTGTTTCTAAGAATACAACTTTTTTGGAAAAAGAATTTCTATTGGATAGAAAAGGGGAGATGATAGAACTCGAAGAGGTTCGAGAGACACCCACAATTGAAGAACCCATACTCGAAGAGCCAAGAGAGGAGATACAAGCTCCTAGAAGATCCGAGAGAGTCTCGAGACCACTTACGAGGTATGGTCTGCTTCTTGAAGAGGTCCATGATGAGCCTAACCATGAATGTGATCCAAGGACCTTAAAAGAAGCGTTATCTGATATGAATTCCATGCATTCGAACCAAGTGTGGAACCTTGTGGATCCACCCGAGGAAACCGTTCCCATAGGGTGTAAATGGATTTACAAGAGGAAACTTGGGGCGGATGAGAAGGTATTGACCTTCAAGGCGCGGTTGGTGGCAAAAAGATATACTCAAAGACAAGGAGTTGACTTTGAGGAAACCTTTTCTCCAGTTGCAATGTTCAAGTCGATAAGGATATTGCTAGCCATAGCTGCATGGTATGACTATGAGATATGGCAGATGGATGTCAAGGCAGCCTTTCTTAATGGAGATATTAAGGAAGAGATTTACATGTCTCAACCTGAATGGTTTACATCTGTCGGAAGTGAGCATATGGTATGCAAACTTCAGAGATCTATTTATGGTCTAAAGCAGGCATCTAGGAGTTGGAACCTCAGATTCGATAGTACAATCAAAGAGTTTCGTTTTACTAAGAATCCTGAGAAACCCTTGTGTGTATAAGAAGGTCAGTGGGAGTGCTGTGACATTCCTGGTGGTTTATGTTGATGACATTCTACTCATTGGGCATGATGTAGGAATGTTGCAATCAACTAAAATATGGTTAGCAAGTAAGTTCTTGATGCAGGACTTGGGTGAGGCATCCTTTGTATTGGGAATACAGATCTATAGAGATAGATTAAGAAGATTGCTTGGTCTCACCCAGTCTACATACATTGATACCATCGTGAAGCGGTGATCGATGGATGAGTCAAAGAGAAGACAGCTACCAATGTGTCATGGCGTGTCCCTATCCAAGGCTATGTCTCCCAAGACTGATGCAGAGATAGCGGCGATGACAAGAATTCCTTATGCATCTGCGATTGGTAGCATCACGTATAGGAGGATATCTACACGTCCTGACGTGGCTTTCGCACTAAGTGTAGTGAGTAGATATCAGTCGAATCCTGGTCTTCCACACTGGAAAGCTGTGAAAGACATCCTCAAGTATTTGAGAAGGACCAATAAGTTGTTCTTGATCTATGGGGGTGGAGAACTGAAATTGGAAGGCTGTACCAACTCTAGCTTCCAAAGCGATATCGATGACTCGAAGTCAACCTCTGGGTTTGTATTCATGCTCAATGGTGCTGCTGTCTCTTGGAAGAGTTCCAAGCAAGACAGTACTGCGGATTCCACCACCGAGGCCTAATACATAGCTGCAGCAAAGGAGGCTTTTTGGATAAGGAATTTCGTCCAAGAGTTGGGCGTCATTCCTAATGTAGTTGCTCCTGTCCCAGTGTTTTATGACAACACGGGAGCTATATCTCAAGCAAAGGAACCAAGGTCTCATCAGAAGTCCAAACATGTATTGAGAAAGTACCACATCCTCCGAGAGATTGTGGAAAGAGGAGAAGTGTTGATTGACAAAGTCGGCTCCACAGATAATGTTGCTGATCCGCTAACTAAGCCTTTACCTGGACCATTATTCGAGAAGCATCGCGAATCGATGGGTTCGAAGCATATGGTAGTTGGCTCTAGTGCAAGTGGGAGATTGTTAGAGTAGGTACACGTCGAGCCAAGTGTTGGCCGAGTGTTCACAATGAAACTCTATGTATAAACAATCTTTATTTTAATAATATTTGAAATTATTGTTTTGGCACTTCTTTATCTGTATACACATGCTAGTTGCATAGATAAATACTTGAATATACAAATAGTAGAAAGAATATGAGATGCTCATATGATGAGTATCATGAAACTCATATTTGGAATACTGTATATTCTAAATAGTTCCTTGTCGATTCAGCCGCCGCTAAGAAGGATATAGGCAACTCGAGTTCGAGACTAGTATCTGCGATGTGAGTACCATGTTTCATTGGTAGGGGACATTGTGATGTCCGAACATGCAGATAAGTGCTCCTTGTAGAGTGCAATGAAAAACCCTCCATAAAGGACATTCAAAGTGGTTCTCACTTATCGAGTGGAAACGTCCTAGTTTATGGTTGTACACCATTAGTCCTTATGGCCCGGGACAACATTGAGACTTTATGTGCTAGCATTGCACTTTGACTTGTTTACCGTCTCATATGGGGTTATCAGGTGGCAAGGTTGGGTGTTTTGTCGAAACATATAGGAGTCGATGCATTACAGTCGGGGATTCACCGCTTACCTTCGGGTATGGATATCCTATGTGTATGTTGTATGAGATCTCTGATCAGAGTATGGTGGTAATTATGAAAGGGGTTTCAGAGATTACACCATCGATTCAACTACGATATGACACATAGTATCGATTCATTGAAAACTCTTGATCTACCAATGGTTGTCGAATCGGTTGGGATATATGAGATGAAGGGACCGTATTGTACGCTAACCATAATTGAATGGTTCTTGCTGGCGCTATCATTTGATACCTAGGGAATCATGTAAGCGATGCTGCTAAGCGTTTAACATGATTGGTTGGGTACTATCAGACTTGAGTTCTGACGTTCTTATTTTCAAGGAGTTGATAATTAAGAATGGAGCAATTGGGGTATGCTCGTATAAGGACATGTTTAGTCCGAATCACATGGAGATGTGACACCACAGCTAGTTGTATCAATGAACCATCGAGGGCCACACAAGTACTAGCTTTCTAGATCCCGTTGAGAAGTAAAATAGTTCAATGTGTTGAACGGCTTATAAAGGAGTTTATAAGCGTAAGGAAAAATAGAAGTATGACTTCTATGAGGGAAATGTAACTTCTAATTTGTGGAAGTGTTCCTAAATTAAAAGTTGGCCAAATAAATAATGTATTTGAAAATTTTGATTTTCATAAACATTATTATGGACTAAATTAAATTAATTCAAGTGTTTAATTAATTAAACGATAGTGGACCTAGTAGAGTCCAAATAATTAAATTAATTCAAGTGTTAAATTAATTAAATAACATTGGGTCTTGTAGAGCTCAATTGGAATAATTGTTTAACTAGTGGGCTTGAGTAAATTCAAGTAAGATTTAATTGGTCTCAAATTTGTTTGAGACAATTTAAATAAAAGTCCATGGGCCTTGTAATTGTTACAAGCCCAAGTAGTAGACATGCAAGGGAGGTGAAGGGTTGAAGGCAACTTTTTCAATAATCTATGCATGCACATGCACCTTTTTGCTTTAACTTTTTGCCCAACCAAGAAAAATGTTTTCTCCTTCTCTCCTACTCCTCACTTTGGCCGAAATTTGCAACATATCCATCCTTCAATTTTCTCTCAATTTTCTTCTTCAATAGTTGAGGAAAGAAAATACTTTTTGAAAAATCCTCTTAATTTTCTAGTGCAAAATAAGAGGGGTTCTAGCTTGCAAGTGGTGGGCCTAATTTTGAAGCAAGGAGAGCTTGTAGATTGTCTTGCCATTCAAGAGCTAAGTTGTTTACACCTTAGTTGGAGCCAAACATCAATCTTTAAGATTGATAGGTACATTTCAAAAACAACCTATGTATGAAATATCTTGGTGTTTTTGTATTTGCTACACACTAGTATATGAGGTGCTGGATTTTTGCCTTGAAAAACATTTTTAAAAAACTTCCATTGCACTTTCGGGCACCTTAATCGATCCTCTTTCACAAGGAAGTAGGGTAGGGGGTTTGGTGGTGTCACGAGGAACCTTATAAGGTGTGAAAAGGATCATTTGGTTTACCCAATTAGAATGATTTAGTTCAACAATTCCATCATTTAAATAAGTTCAATGGCTCAATTTCGGTGAAACTTGAAGATTCATGCGAGTAATGTTCCAATTCCAAGCAATTCGCAAAATTACAATCACAAACACATAATCAAACAAAATAAAACCATAAAAATACCGAGGAAAAAATCACGAGTAAGCAATTCGCAGAACTACACATAAGCAATTCGCAGAAATACAATCCGATGAACTGCCCAAATGGATGAGCACCTACTTCAATGAGTAATTTCAATGAAACCAAAGATACATCAAAATCAAGACCCACATTTACAGAGCAATCATAACTCAATTACCGGTTTATTTATCAAAACCAGAGATTGTTCCTAAATATTACAGAATCGTGTGAAGTTCCCTTACCTTTCAGATTAGGGCATCTGATGACTGAAATCAACAATAACGACACAGGCGGCGCCAGTTAGGAAGACGTGACAGTGAAGATGGCAGATTTGTAGAGACGGCGACAAGGATTTTGCAAAGAAAAAATCGGCGCACAGAAAAGAAAGAAAAGAAATTGGGGCTTGCGGGATTGAAACTTGAGCGCGCTTAGAAAATAACGTGCGCGCTTTTTTCTTTCACAGCGTGCACATAAAACGCACGCCGTTAATAATAATATTGACGGCGTGCTTTTTAATGTTCGCTGTTAATATATAAACACAGTTTTTTTTAAAAAAATTAATATTATTAACAGCGCACATAAAAGGCACGCTGTTAATAATACTATTAACGGCGTGCATTTAATGCGCGCTGTTAATATATAGACACGATATTTTTTTAAAAAAATTCAATACTGTTAACAGCGCACATAAAAAGCACACTGTTAATAATTATATTAACGGAGTGCTTTTAATGTGCGTTGTTAATGAATACACACGATTTTTTTTAAAAAAATCAATACCATTAACAGCCCACATAAAAATGCACGCTGTTAATAATAATATTAACGGCGTGTTTTTAATGTGCGATGTTAATAGTGCACACAATTTTTTTTTTTAAAAATTAATACTATTAACAGCGCACATAAACATGCACGCTGTTAATAATAATATTAATAGCGTGCTTTTAATGTGCCCTGTTAATAGCACGCTGCGAAAAGTCATTTTTGTTGTAGCGATTTCCTCATGCATTAACGAATCATAAAAAACAAAAAAATGATTCTGATAACTATTAAATTTTTAAACAAGTAAAGATAAATATTCATTATTAGATGCTATTAAACGAGTACCTTTGTGACGCCCGGTTTAGGAATTCATAATTATTCCCTTACTAAGTGCCACATTTTCTACAATCTTTCTTTATTGAACTGTTATCTTTATTTTTACCATTACTATTATAAAAAAAATATTGTAGATAAAAATTTAAATATTTTCTACTTTTATTAAAATATTATATACAAACATTTACATTCTTATTTCAAATATGTACAATTATTTCACAGCGGAAGCTTAACATTTATTTATACACAGATCATCCCAACTTTCAAATGCTCTTATTTCAGCTTCAATTATTTTCATCCTGTTCCAATTCTGGGTTTCTTGCGTCTGGAAATTACAATAGACGAAAAGAAACAGTGGGTTAAGTCTTTGAGGAATTAGTGAGTTTAAATTAGTATATAACTTTTAAATAAATTAAAATAGCGCTTCATTATAATTATGCATGAAGTAATGTGCATAACACTTTAAATGTTATGAATGTTGTGTAATAGAATAATAGATAAATGAAAATTTCATATATTAAAATTGGTGGCTATAATTGAGCACTTTTTACGAGCCGAGTGAACCATTCTCCGGACCGAAATATTCGGTGCACGTTGTTCAGATGAACCATATACCCGGGATTTTTGACCCGTTATTCATTGGGCTCATTTTCCGGGCCGAAGCCACGTTGTCCAGTGGACTCAATTTCCGGATCGAAATCCGTTGTCCATGACTACATTCATTAACGATATATCAATCCATTCATAAATATGCAAGAAACATATATTAGTAATAGAAATGAACTGTGTATGATATTTGAACATTAAATAAATGCTATTGAAATTTCCAGGCCAAATGCCAAAAGCTTTAATAGAAGAATGAATAGTAATTTCCTCATCTGATAACTTACAGTTTAGGCTTGATTAATAATCCGAGTTGCTAGAGCAAGTCCTAAAAATATATTATGAATGATATTTATATGTTAGAATTTTTAAGTAACTAGCTGATAATTTCCAGATTATCTTTTGTTCAAAATTTAACCCGGTTGATTTTACTAAAGTTTGAAAAATTCATATTAATTAGAAGATATCTCCAAACATTACGAAAGTTGGCCAAAAAGTTGGAAATATCACCAGGAAAGTTCAGCCGCCGGAAAACTGGCGATACGGCGGCGCGTGCAGTACACGCGCCGACGGTTCCTGCGCGTGAGGTGCCTTCCGGCAGCCACGCGCGGCAGGCTTTTTTCTAGAATATGTAACTTTTTAAGATCTTTAATTCTTATGCTGAAAGTTTTTTCAAATTCCTAACCGATCAATACCAGATTTAAATATCGTCCTATGGTGAACTTAAGGTACTCCGGCATTCCGAAAATGTTAGTTCCGGCAATATTTTGGGATGACGGATGGTATGTACCTTATCTATGCAACAAGAGGTACAACTTTAGTGTTCAAGTCAACCTCTAGTTTGGTGTGTAGCTATAAGAAAAAAGAGCGAAGATAACCTAGCTTGAAACAGGATTCTGTTGCCGTTTCTCGGAATATCTTTGTTTGATTTTCTTGTTCTTTGATCGATCCTTTTACGTCACCTCCAGTGCAATATTGCTTTATGATATGAGGTGAATAGTTGGTGATTTAATGGAATTTTTCGGAAAGGTTTATAGATTTTTCTTCTATTTTTTTCTTCCTCTTTTCCCTTTCCTCTTTCCTCTTCATTCTCTCTCGGTTGATTCTTCGGTTGGTTTGTGAATTGAAAGTGCAGTATATATGTAGCCGTAACTCATTCTTATCCTTTTATTATTTATTTATTTATTTATTTAAAAAGAAAAATATTATGTTTATCCAAACGTAATATTATTATATTCTTGTATGTAACTATCATATTTTATTAAAACTATGTATTGAAATTAATTATAATTATTTTACATTGAACTTAATAATTATTTTACTTAATTACTTAACATATATGTTGAGCTAAATTATAATATGTTATTATATTTTATTATATTTTGGGTATTTGATTTTGGAATGGGAACCTCATAGTGCTTGATGAATTTTTAAGTGTATTGTGATGTATTTCTAGATACTTTAGATAAATAAAATTTTTACCGACAAATAATGTGATATAATTTTAAAAATGAAAATAGTAAAATTTATACTAATAAAAATGCATGTATGCACCTTTGTTGTTAGGGTGTCACAATATTCCCTCCTTTTAAAAATCTGGTCCCCGGATTTAAGAGTTATTGGAATAAATGAGGATATTGACATTTCATATCTTTCTCTGTTTCCCACGTTGCTTTTTCAATGTTGTGGTTTTTCCATAAGACTTTTATCAACTAAATTGGTCGACCACGATGTTCTTTTATTCTTTGGTCCAAAATCTTCAAAGGTTGTTCTTCATATGCTAGGTTTTCTTCCAGATCTATCTGTTGGTAAACAATCAATTGGGCTGAGTCTACTTTGCATTTCCTTAATTGTGATACGTGGAATACGTTATGTATACCAGAGATATTTTCGGGTAGAGATAGACGATAAGCCACAGTGCCTATTCGTTCTATCACTTCAAATCGTCCAACAAATCGAGGATGCAACTTTCCCTTCTTTCCAGTACGCTTGATTCTTTTTCTTGGTGATACTTTTAGTAATACAAAATCTCAGACTTCAAATTTCAAATCTTCCCGCCTCTTATCTGCATAACTCTTGTGAGGCCTGGGGCCGAAGAGGGCGGGAGGTGATCGCCGGTGCCATGAGGTTGAACGGACAATGAGCGGCTCCTGGCAGGCTTCTAGGCGGAGAAAACATGAATGAACCGATCTTACACCGGAAGGAAAGGGATTTTGAGACTGTTCAATGTAATGGACTGTACAGTTGAAGAGGGCTTAAAAGATTTGATATGTACTACTCATACCACGAAGGTGCATCTTCTTTTCGGTAGCTCATCACATAAGAACTCCAAAGTTAAGCGTGCTTGACTTGGGACAATTCTAGGATGGGTGACCTCCTGGGAAGTTTACTAGGGTGCGTGTGAGTGAGGACATAAGCACGCTGGAAAGACTCGTCTTGGTACAATGAGGACAGTCGTCGAATCTGGGGTGTTACAACTCTTCTGTTGACTTTGAGCTGTTTCTATTAATTGCCTGATAAGTTGTATTTTGTCGATCACTTCTTGTATAATGTCAGGCCTTATTGCTCGTTCTTGTCCATTCTTTGTGCTTCTCCATTCATCCATATCCCAGTTAAGAGGAGAACGACATTTTCTTCCATATAATTCTTTATAATGTGCCATTTTTATTGAGGATTGATAACTATTGTTGTATGAAAATTCAACTAGAGGCAAATATTTTTCCCAGTTTGCTCCAAAATCCAGCACACATGCGCGAAGCATGTCTTCCATTGTTTGAATGGTTCGTTCAAACTAACCATCAGTTTGCGGATGTGCTGCTCTGCTAAAATTTAATTTGGTACCAAGGCATTCCTGAAGTTTTTCCATAATCTTGACGTAAACTTCGGATCTCTATCAGATAGTATGGTAGTGGGGATACCATGTAACTGTATAATTTCCTTCTGATAGAGTTCAGCCAGTTTTTCCACCCCATATTTGTGACTTATGGGTTTGAAATGTGCTGACTTGGTCAAGCGATCAACGATTACCCATATGCTATTAAAACCTCCTGGGAGCTGGGGTAATCCGGTCACAAAGTCCATAGTTATTTGATCCCATTTCCATTCTGGTATAGGAAGTGGTTGCAAAAGACCTGCGGGTCTTTGATGTTCAGCCTTTATCATTTGGCAAGATAGGCATTGTGAAATGAAATCTGCAATATCTCGTTTCATTCCTTTCCACCAGAAGTGTTTTTTATCTCTTGGTACATCTTAGATCCTCCTGGATGAATGCTGATCCGAGACTGATGTGATTTTTCCATTATTTCTTTTTTCATTGAGCTGGGCACACAAATACGGTCATGATAGCATAGTATTCCTTGTGAATTGGTGACGAAATTGGTATCAGTACGGAGTTTTGAAACTTCTTGGTCCAATTCTTAATTTTTCTTAATTCTGGTATGAAATTCAGGTTCAATTCTCAATCCGGCCAAGTGCCCACGTGAATGGATGTGTACCCATTCTCTTTTTTCTTTCATTTCCAAACAAGCCATGTTAATCTTTCTACTTAAAGCATCAGCCACTACATTAGCTTTACTTGATTTATAAAGAATGGAACAATCATAATCTTCCAAAAATTCAATCCATCTTCTTTACCTCATGTTCATCTCTTTTTGAGTAAATAAATACTTCAAGCTTTTGTGGTCTTTATAAATATCAAAAGTGGAACCGTACAAGTAGTGTCTCCATTTTGCTAATGCAAACACTATTGCTCCTAATTCCAGATCATGAGTGGTATACTTTAACTCGTGATTCTTTAATTTTCTAGATGCATATGCAATAACTTTATCGTTTTGCATTAATACACATCCAAAGCCTTCTTTTGAGGCATATGTGTAAACCACAAATCCTTCTGTCCCTTCTGGTAATGCTAATACAGGTGCACTAGTAAGCATTTCTTTTAATCTGCAAAAACTTTTCTCACATTCGTCATTCCACAAGAAAGGGTTGTCTTTGCGAGTTGGCTGTGTCAAGGGAACAACAATTTTCGCAAAATGTTTAATGAATCTTCGGTAGTATCCTGCTAAGCCGAGATAACTTCTAATTTATGTGATGTTGATTGGTTGTTTCCAGCAAGATATGGCTTTTATTTTTGCAGGATCTACTTCCAGTCCTTTCTTAGAGATAAAGTGGCCAAGAAATGACACTTTTTCTAGCCAAAATTCACACTTACTGAATTTGGCATACAATTGATGTTCTTTTAAAGTTTTGAGAATCAATCGTAAATGTTGAGCATGTTCCACATGACTTCTTGAAAATATCAAAATATCATCTATGAATATGACAACGAATTTGTCCAAGAATGGTTGAAATATTTGATGCATCATATCCATGAAAGCTGCAGGAGCGTTAGTTAATCCGAATGGCATTACCACAAACTCATAGTGTCCATAACGGGTATTAAAAGCCGTTTTGGAGATGTCATCCTCCTTAATTCTCAATTGGTAATATCCTTGTCGCAAAGCAAGTTTTGAATATACTTGAGACCCTTGTAAAACATCAAACAATTCTTCGATATGAGGTAGAGGATATTTGTTTTTGATGGTAACATTGTTAAGTTCTCGATAATCAATGCACATCCTTAGAGTTCCATCTTTCTTTTTGACAAATAATACAGGAGCACCCCATGGAGAAGTACTAGGCCGGACATATTTCTTGTCCATGAGCTCTTGTAATTGAAGTTTTAATTCTTTTAACTCTGAAGGTGCCATTCGGTATGGAGTTTCAGATCTGGGTTGTGCTTCAGAAATTAGATCAATGGAAAATTCTACATCTCTCTGAGGACGTAAAGTATTGATCTCTTCAGGAAAAACTTCTGGAAATTCTTGTACAACTGAGGTTTCTGAGATCTTGAGTTGATCTTTTGTTTTATTTATCAAATAAGCTAGAAATCCTTGTCCGTTTTCTTTTAGTATAGCCCTAGCTTCTGCTGTTGATACTATTCTCATGGTATAGTTAGCTTTGGAAATGATTAGATGAGAAGTTTGAAGATAAACTTCTTTTGTGTAGCAATTGAGCTGGGCTTGGTGTCTAAATAACCAGTCATTCCAAGAATAATATCATAGTTCTTGATAGGTAATTCAATCAAATCTGCTAGATATTCTTTTTCTTGGAAGTTTAAGGGACATTTTTTGTAAATGATGTCAGTAATCATCGTTGTCCCTAAACGTGAGCTAATTTCGAAGCTATATGGTAATTGCTCCGATAACAGTGGTAATTTACGTACAAAACTTTTGAGATAAAAGAATAATTAACTCCTGGATCAAATAAAGTTTTTGCAGAACTGGATAATATGGTAACAGTACCTTCTACGACTGCAGTGGGGTCAACTTCCTCCTCTTTGTTTCCTAAGAGGGCATAGGCTCGAGCAGGTATCTTTGGCTTTGTTGTGGGTTGAGTCTTCTGTGTTCTTTTTGGACAATCTTGAATACGGTGTTGCTCACTTCCGAAAATAAGACATTTCCCACCTTTTCTCCAGCACTTTTCTTCTTCATGATTTGGTAATCCGCAATATCCACACTTTTTATTGTTGTTTCATGGAACTTTTCCTTTGACAGCTTCTCTTTGCCTGACTGGTTGTGTTTTCTTTTCAAATTTTCTCTTCCGGTTATTATCCTCAAAAAGGTTGGACTTCCTGATTTTCTTTTCTTCTTCCTCTTTTTTAAGAAGTGCCTTGATATCTTCTTCCACTCGTAGAGCTTGATTAAAAGCAGAAACATAACTGGCAACTTCTGTGGACAATGTTGCCCAACGAATGTCTAGATTTAATCCTTGAACAAATTTTTTTCTTTTTCTGACCTCATCTTCTGTGGGGACCCGAACTTAATTCAACACTTAATTGTTATTAGGATCAAATATAACAACTAAGTAATGTGGGACATAAATTTTTTTTTTTTAATATACAAGATATACAAGTGCGGAAACGTAAGGTAATTAATTCTAATACGCATATACATCTAATGGTACAAATCCTGTACACTATTTATTTATTTCAGCTAAAGTTTAGTTACTAGATCAAGTACTAAACCCCTCTACTCTAAGTCCGGATCTCAACGCTAATCCTGAATCTCTCATCCTCTTCCTGCTCCAGGTCCTGCCCCACCTGTTGTCATGCACACATACGAAACAAGACAACAGTCGGATAACTCCGGTGAGAAATACATCCCAGTATAAACAATGTAGACATTCAATCATATAAAAACATATATCAAAGCATATAACAACTATCATTAACATGTAGCAAATCAACCAACATGAATGATATAAAACTGTAAATTAACTAGTCATCTCAGACTCGACTCAATCGACTCGTCATCTCAGACTCGACTCATTCCTAATCTAGGGATCCCGGTTCTGGATATTGACAAATATATCGAATCTCAGTCGATAGGAATGAATCAACCCTAAATGACATCTATATAATTCGTATATCCAGTGTCTGGGCGAATCGGCCGCAGAATTGACGAATCAGCCAAGGACTAAGCGAATCAGCCACTGACCAGACGAATCAGCCGGTGATTAGGTAAATCAGCCGATGACCAAACGAATCAGCCGGTGACTAGTACATACATTGTCTATGAATCAATAGACTACAACCATCAAGCTCATCAATTGCAAATATTAATGAAATCAAATAAAGTATGTGATTTAGGGAAACTCGAGTCAAACCTCACTCGAGTTGTGCAATCCCAACTCAATATTAATTTATACCTTCCACTTTGTTACTCTGACTATGTCGAAGTCTCTGATTCAAAGCCTGTCAATATCAATCTGGCAATAACAATATCGAGGGTACGGTATCAATACACAACTCAATCAATACTGGATATAATCAGAAGTCAATCAAATTCTGTTTCAACAGCACAACGTCATAATATCAATATACCCAGCAATACCATATCAATCAGATCTCAATCCCAACACCTCATAATCGATAAGAATTCAATTCTGATATCAAATCGACTCCAAAATTCATAACAATTTCATATGGTATCTTTTCCTCAATCCAGTTTTGATTTTACGATGTCTAACATGTCAAGAACATCATATAGGAATCATATCAGATTCTGACATTATCATAATTTTAAAACATATCAGAACGTAGCAA
Organism: Primulina huaijiensis; assembly: GCF_012295235.1. NCBI lineage: Eukaryota > Viridiplantae > Streptophyta > Magnoliopsida > Lamiales > Gesneriaceae > Primulina > Primulina huaijiensis. The sequence goes on from NC_133309.1 coordinate 6,976,447, forward strand.
AACTTACGTCCAGTTGTAGCCTACGTCGATAGGAACACAGTACCGAAGTCGGATTGAAAATCTGACGGACGGATCTTTCACAATCACAAATATAAAAAGGCGTAAGGATTTTTCTCGTTTTTCCCCTGCTTTTTCTTTCCTCTGAACGAAGGCTGGTATGTATATATATATATTCACACGTTGCATGTAAAGGTTAGGTGGCTCGCCCTTTGTAAAACACGTCTCGCGCATATGCGCGACCCTCATCCGCGCCTATGCGCGAGACCTACTGTCTCGGCGCAATAGCTTCTCGTCTGCTCGCGCATATGCGCGTCTTCTTCTCGCGCCTATGCGCGAGACCTACGGCCTCCGGATAATTCCAGTCCACCAGCTCGCGCATATGCGCGCCCTCTTCTCCCGCATATGCGCGAGGTTCTCTGCCTCGGCAATGGCCTTGCGCGCATATGCGCGCATTTCTGCAGCGCATGTGCGCGATACCTACTGTAGCTCACCTATGTCCAAATCTTGCCTTTCCAATTCTGGTCTCGGAGTGGTCCGTCTATAGTTACCTCGATTATTAACAAATCATTCTGGATTACGATAATTCAAATCTCGGGCATTACATCTTCCATGTAGTGTGGTGCATAATGTATAAGACGGTGGAATTCTGCCTCATATTGAGCTACGGTCATGTCACCTTGGACTAAATCCATAAATTCTCGTTCTTGGGTATTTAATATAACTTGAGTTATATATTTACCTTCAAATTCTCGCAGAAAATTGTCCCACGTTTTTGGGGTGTGATTCTTTGTCCACTTATGTTCCACCGTACGCCACCAGTTATGAGCTGCTTCTTCAAGTAAGTGGAAAAATTCACTTTTTGTTCTTCAGAATAATTAAAAATGGAGAATATTTTGTTGATTTTGCTTAGCCAAGACTCTGCTTGATACGCATCAGGTTTGCCTTCAAACTTTGGCGGTTTGAATCTCAAAAATCTCTCAAGAACTCGATCATTTGCCTCAATGTGATGTTCTTGAGCTTGATCATGAGGTCGTGGTTGATTTTGCTGACAAAACTAAACAAATTGATGCATTATTTCAAACATATTTTGTATGTTTTGTTCTTGGGGGGATTGTGTTGAGTGTTTCTTGAATTTCCACCAGTTGCCGAGTTGTGGTCATCTTGAGGGGGAATGTCTTGTCCGATTATTGCTTGAGTACTATTTTGTGAAGACGTCATTCTAAACACATAAATATAAAATATGAACATATCTTGCACTATATTTATATCATAAATGTACATATTTATGTCAGAGGTAAACAGTCAGTTTTATTTATAAACAGGACATGTTTCAAATATTTACAATACCCAAGCATAATACAAACAGAACAAGCAAACTGAGTCATCATGCCTACAAAAAATGATGACCTTGATAATCATCTTACGTACAAAAGATGATGATTATTAGTACTAATTATATACTAGTGCAAAATAGTCATTGTCTTCATTCGTCGTCTGAGAGATCTATAAAAGTTGTGTGGCTCGAGCCTTCATTTGTGCCTGTGGTTCCCACGGTAACATTTTGATCCGTATTCGGCAGTGATGTATGTGGTTCAACAGGGTCCGGTTCATAACTAAGCTCATTTTCATTTTCACTTTCAGGTAGGGTAGTCATTGGAACAAGTTCATCTACTCAAAATACAAAGTTTTCCAACATGGGGTCAGGAAGAAATTCAACTTCCGGTGACTGCAATAGATAATTTGTTACCATAAAGGGGTTCTGATTTATTGTTGTGTTCATGACTCTAGGATATTCTACAAAAGGGGCTGGCACATACGGTGGAATATTGTTAGTCAAGCTACTACCTCCGGTTTCAAATGTGCTAGTGATGGGAGGAGCTGTGGTCTGATTAGCTTGATTTGTGTAAGATGGACAGATAACACCAGGTTCCATTCCATGGATAGATTGATAAACCAGTTCACGCCCATGCATGATTAAGTGGTCAATGTGGATCAAAGGGTGTGATACTCATTTTAAGAAACTAATCAAACCTCGGTCATAGAATTCATGCATGTCTAGTTAGTATATAAGAGTGCGGTCTCTTTAATACAGTACATGACCCAATTCTCCCTGATATGCTAGATTATCAGCCCTCATCCGTTCTTCAATAAATCCATGAAAATTTTCTGTTGTTCAAAAGGTTTCAAAATGCTCCTGATACATATTCACTAGACATTTCAAGTCCGAGTTTTCTTTGCTTAATTTTGCTATTTCTTCTTCCATTTGTTTGATGATTATAGTTTGTTTTTTCTTTGATGTCCCACTAGACTCTGTCATCCTAAAAAGAGACATTTCAATTATGAGGAAAACATAAAGATTAACGTATGATATTATAATAAACCTTAGGCTCCTGTCTCTAGACTCTAAGAAACCTGGCTCTGATACCACCTCTGTGACGCCCGGTTTAGGAAATCATAATTATTCTTTTACTAAGTGCCACATTTTCTACAATCTTTCTTTATTGAACTGCTATCTTTATTTTTACCATTATTATTATAAAAAAAATATTGTAAATAAAAATTTAAATATTTTCTACTATCATTAAAAGATTATATACAAACATTTACATTCTTATTTCAAATATGTACAGTTATTTTACAGCGGAAGCTTAACATTTATTTATACACAGTTCATCCCAACTTTCAAATGCTCTTATTTCAGCTTCAGTTATTTTCCTCCTGTCCCAATTCTGGGTTTCCTGTGTCTGAAAATTACAATAGACGAAAAGAAACAGAGGGTTAAGTCTTTGACGACTTAGTGAGTTTAAATTAGTATATAGCTTTTAAATAAATTAAAATAGCTCTTCATTATAATTATGCATGATGTAATGGGCATAACACTTTAGATGTTATGAATGTTGTGTAATGAAATAATAGATAAATGAAAATTTCATAAATAAACATTGGTGGCTCTATTTGAGCACAATTTACGAGCCGAGTGAACCATTTGCCCGACCGAAATATTCGGTGCACGTTGTTCAGATGAACTATATACCCGAGACTTTTGACCCGTTGTTCATTGGAATCATTTTCCGGGCCAAAGCCACGTTGTCCAGTGGATTCAATTTCCGAACTGAAATCCGTTGTCCATGACTCCATTAATGATATATCAATCCATTCATAAATATGCAAGAAAAATATAACAGTAATCTAAATGAAATATGAATGATATTTGAACATTAAATAAATGTTATTGAAATTTCCAGGTCAAATGCCAAAGGCTTTAATAGAAAAATGAATAGTAATTTCCTCACCTGATAACTTACAGTTTAGGTTTGATTAATAATCCGAGTTGCTGGAGCAAGTCCTAAAAATATATTATGAATGATATTTATATGTTAAAGTTTTTAAGTAACTAGCTGATCATTTCCAGATTTTCTTTTGTTCAAAATTTAACCCAGTTGATTTTACTTAAGCTTGCAAATTTCGTATTAATTAGAAGATATCTCCAAAAATAACGAAAGTTGGCCAAAAAGTCGGATATATAACCAGGAAAGTTCAGCCGCGGGAAAACCGGCGATACGGCGGCGCGTGCAGTACACGCGCCGACGGTTCCTGCGCGTGAGGTGCCTTCCGGCAGCCACGCGCGGCCGGTTTTTTTCTAGAATATGTAACTTTTTAAGATCTTTAATTCTTATGTTGAAAGTTTTTTCAAATTCCTAACCAATCAATACCAGATTTAAATATCGTCCTATGGTGAACTAAGGTACTCCGGCATTCCGAAAATGTTAGTTCCGGCAATATTTTGAGACGACGGACGGTATGTACCTTATCTATGCAACAAGAGGTACAACTTTTGTGTTCAAGTCAACCTCTATTTTGGCGTGTAGTTATAAGTAAAATGAGTGAAGATTACCTAGCTTGAAACGAGATTCCGTTGCCGTTTCTCGGAATATCTTTGTTTGATTTTCTTGTTCTTTGATTGATCCTTTTACGTCACCTCCAGTCCTATATTGCTTTGTGATATGAGGTGAATAGTTGGTGATTTATTTGAATTTTTCGGAAAGGTTTATAGATTTTTCTTTCCTCTTTTCCCTTTCATCTTTCCTCTTCCTTCTCTCTCGGTTGATTCTTCGGTTGGTTTGTGAATTGAAAGTGCAGTATATATATAGCCGTAACTCATGCTTATCTTTTTATTATTTTTTTATTTTTATTTTTATTTATTTATTTATTTATTTAAATGGAAAAATATTTTGTTTATCCAAACGTAATATTATTATATTCTTGTATCTAATTATCATATTATATTAAAACTATGTATTGAACTTAATTATAATTATTTTACATTGAACTTAATAATTATTGTACTTAATTACTTAACATATATGTTGAGCTAAATTATAATATGTTATTATATTTTATTATATTTTGGGTATTTGATTTTGGAATGGGAACCTCGTAGTGCTTGATGAAATTTTAAGTGTATTGTGATGTATTTTAATGTATTTCTTGATACTTTGGACAAATAAAATTTGTACCGACAAATAATGTGATAAAATTTTAAAAAAGAAAATAGTAAAATTTATACTAATAAAAATGCATTTATGCACCTTTGTTGTTAGGGTGTCACAACCTTTATATGCAAAATTTTTAAAAGACTTATGTACCGTGAAGAGAAAATTGCATGTGAAAAAGAAAGCATTATTAGTTGAACATGTAAGTTCTATTCTTCAAAATAATTCTAGTTTAAAATATAAAGATCTTGATTGTTCAACAATTTCATGTATTATTGGAGAAAATAAAATTTAAAAAGCTTTGTTTGATTTGGGAGCAAATGTGAATTTACTTTCTTATTCAGTTTACGAAAAACTAAATTTAGGAGAATTAAAACCTACTTCTGTTACTCTCTTACTGGCGGATAGGTCAATCAAAATACCTAGAGGTATTGTAGAAGATGTGTTGGTTCAAGTTGATAAATTCATATATCCTGTAGATTTTATTGTCTTGGATACACAACCAACAGAAGTACATAATGAAATTCCAGTAATATTGGGATGACCATTTTTAGCAACTTCAAATGCTTTAATTAATTGACGAAATGGAATAATGAAATTGTCTTTTGGAAATATGACTCTAGAACTTAATGTGTTCAATTTATGTAAACAACCAAATATTAATGAAAATGAATATGATAATGAAATTGAAGCAATTGTGGAAGAAAATATACAAGAAAAAAACTTAAATCAACAATCTGAAGTTTTTTCAATAGAAAGTTTTGAGTCTGAAAATAATTTTAATGAAGATGATAATACAAAACTTAAATTAAATGTTTTACCATTCGAATTGAAATATGTTTTTTTTGGTGAAAATAAAACATTTCCTGTTGTAATTTCTTCCACTCTTTTACCAAATCAAGAAGAAGATTTAATTTAATTACTTAAAAAATATAAAAAAGCAATTGGATGGACTTTGAAAGATATAAAAGCTACGAATCCTTTAATTTGTACACATAAAATTCACTTGGAAGAAAATGCTAAAACATATCAACAACCACAAAGAAGATTAAAACCACATATGAAGGAAGTTGTTAAGAATGAAGTATTAAAATTATTAGATGCTAGAATTATCTATCCAATCTCAGATAGTAAATGGGTAAGTCCAACAAAAGTAGTACCTAAAACGTGGGGACCCGGACGCTAATTCATTTCCTTAATCATTATTAATATCAAATACACAATTAAGTAATGTGGGATATAAATATTTTTTTTAAAATGAAATGCGGAAACGTAATGTACATATAAGTACAAGTCCTGTACTAAATACATTTACTAGGTTCAACGACATATAAGTGCTGAATCCTAATCTACTTCTGAGAATCGATTTCGTCCCCGAAATCACATGCAATCAACTTGGATATCATAGGTAATCATATCAGATTCCGAATCAGATACAAGAAGGAGATTTATACAAAAGTTCAAAGAGAACTCACTTCAATAAAACCATTCTAAAATTTCTGTCTCATCTCGGATTCTGTCTTCTAAGTAGCTTCTTCGATATTCTAACCACTCTATTTAACTTTCAAAAGTAGAATAGTCTTCATTCTAAATTATCTTTCTTCCTCGGATTTCTGATTTCAATCTGGAATCATAATTCAAGAAGTATAATATCATGATACTACTCGAAATAACTTGAGATAGAATCAATCGCAAAATACTGGCTATACCCCATCCGTATATACCAATCAACAGTTCCTAACAAATCAATATCAGCATCTGTTATCAAATCGGTTAATCCTTGTCAAAGATATATTCAATCTTTAGCCTTAAATACCAACAGTCATCGTCCGACATTGGCATATTTAGTCTGTTTATTCTGAGTTGCTTCCATTTTCTTCTAAATCAACGGCATTTTATTCGTCATATCTCTAATCCTATTAGATTCAATCTCAGATATCTTAACGATATTATCTTCATACATAAGAAATTTACAGGTATCACTGTACAATGTCTCGACTGATGCTATCTCGATACTCATCTGATAACTATCATTGTACAATAGTGACACATGACAATACATCATGTCAAATAGTGCTAAAATCCAGCACCACCGCTCCTTGGATATCTTTCAGTATCTGGATATTCCACTCCGACTCTTCGTCGGTTTGTGGGTGCTATGTGAAAGAACTCATTGTGTATAATCTGCCAAAAGTACAAAATCAAACGAAAATCATAATCTGATAAAATCAACTTTGGCATTCAGTGCATTCTATCCTCTTTTTTGACAGAAATCCCAGTCGTCTAGTCATGTCCGTACGTCTTCCTATACAACAGAACATATGCAAATTCGAGCAATCTGTCAATCACAATCACAATATAGCACAATCTTGGAAAGATTTCAGTAGTTTCGTCACAAAGTTCATAGAAAGGTACTCCCATTTCTATTCAGGAATCAATAATCTATATAACCAATCTCTTGGTTTTTATCTTTCTGTCTTTATGTGTCGGCGATTCAGACTTATTAGTACAATTCTACCACAACTAATCTTATTTGTTTATATCAAAACTATCTTTTCGAATTATCATACCTTTTCTTCTACAAGAAAGAACACTGAATCAACTACTGTGCGCTTTGACCATATCTATCATTTCAGACTCGAAATATTCGGTACAAACAAGTCGGTTATTCACATACAGTACAGTATTACCTACTTGATATTCTGATTGACACCCTGTTCTGACTATCGAAATCAAGTTCTGAACAGTCTGATCAAACTTCTGAACTGCTATAATTTTCAAAATCAGCTTTGATTTGGCTTGAACTTTATATAATCTCAACAATTTCTGTATACACATCTCAGTTCTCAGAATATTCAATGCAATTTTTCACATATTCGATTCAGTCAGGCATATGCTTCGAATATAACCGAATATCATAGATAAAACAAGCATCAAATTATCCAAATACTTCTAAACATAAGGTTCATCAACCCATAAACATAACTGAAGTATCTCAAAGAGAAACACTCAATTCGATGTAACTCTCGGCCAGTACTCTTCTAACTATTCTTTCAATTCACTCAGTGTCCTCCTGTACAGAGTTCTAGAACTAAGAACAGTACCTGGTAATGAGTCGAAGCTGGAATCAATCTTCCTGACATAAGGCAAACCCGAAATCTCATCTGGGAAGACTTTAGCAACTTTCCTGCCACTAGCAAATCAGTCAACAATACGCTCAATTTCAGTAAATCAACTGAATCGATAAAGAATCACTCCGTTTCTTTCCATAATCATCGAGTCATGAACATCACATATATCAAAGGTATCCTAAATCTAGAATCCTTACCGTACCATGTTCATTCTTCGGCCATTTCCTGGAAATAAGATGTGATAGCTCTGTACTTGGTCAACATATCATTATAATTAATGCGGTCAGAATTAGACAACACCAGTACAATAAAAGCTAACTCAATCTCATTCTCATCCAACTGCAGTAAACGATGTTTCACAGAATTCACTGATATCAACTTTTCCTCAAAAGGTAAAGAGATAATTACTACAGTAAATACAGACCCAACAGATAAAGCATATATCAATGCAATACATTCAGAAATCATGTATAGGATGCATTAGTGTCTCTCAATATATACACAACATAATCACCAAAGAACAGTTTCATGCCACTATATCATCAAGAGCATCCTGGGTCTGTCCCTCGGTCACTACAACCAGATGATTCTGCTCCATGAGATCTACGGGAACCTCTCTGTGGACAAACTCTAGCAAAATGTCCCTGCTGTCTACAGATATTGCATATGCCAGTCACTCCTTGGCATTGCTACGTGGGATGTCTCCCTCCGCAATTTCTGCAATAAATCCCCGTATAACTCGGGCTAGAGCCACTGGAGCTAGATGAACCGCTTCCTAACTTCTTGAACTGTTTCTTTCGAGCTTTCAACTGTTCTTTCTTTCCACCACTGCTGTTGCCAATCTCGATTCTGGGAGGCAGTTGTTGTGGTCTCTATGCTAGAAGAACATACGAGGCTTCTTTTTGTCTCTTCAGAACTGTTTCTGCTCTTCTGGCTCTGTTCAGTGTCTCAGCAAAGTTATTCGGTTGTTTCACATTTACCAATGTACGTCTCTCCGGATTCAATCCCTGGATGAACTGATCAAATACAGCTGCATCATTCTTAGCCACGTGAGGGGCAAAACGTAGCAAGGTGAAGAACTGGGCCAAATACTCATCAATATTCAACTGACCCTGTCTTAAATATGCAAACTCTGCACTTTTATCCTGTCTGTATGATACGGGAAAGAATCTTTGATAGAATTCAACTTTAAAAATTTTCCATGTAATTACTGGACCATGCTGTTCTAAGGCTTCTTTGGGTACCAGCCACCAACTCCTTGCGACTTACCGTAACTGGTTCCCAATCAGTGTAACTCTACAATCATCGGTGAAACCAAGAAATTCAAATAGCATTTCTATGTCCTCTAGCCAATTTTCACAATCGACTTGCGTCTCAGTACCCTTCAGAATCGGCGGTTGGAATGACTGAAACCTCATCAACTGTGTTTCCATCAGAGTTTCTGACACATCCATCTGATCAGTCGAAGTACTACCTCGTTCTGTAATTCTTCGAGAAGGAATATCTGATGATCACAAGAGTCAACATTCATATGAGACAAATCCATCTCAGTCCCTTTCTGATCAGCTTACCTCTGATCAAGAATGGGTTCTGATTCATTTCCAAATAATACACATTACCAAATCAACTCAGATATTCAGGTAACATGTATTTTCACAAACAATAAGCACATATTGCAACATTAGCATATACAATGTAATTCAACATTATAAAAAAATCACATGCTAGCAAACACATGCCAGGAAAGAAAATTCATTCTACCCCGCTCACTAGCTTCTATCTCAGTCTTAAAAACCTACAGTTCTGGACCTATTGCTCTGATACCACCTGTTATGGGGACCCGGACGTTAATTCATTTCTTAATCGTTATTAATATAAAATACAAAATTAAGCAATGTGGGACATAAATTTTTTTTTTAAAATGCAAATCGGAAACGTAATGTACATATAAATCTAAAAGTACAAGTCCTTTACTAAATACATTTACTAGGTTCAACGACATATCAGTGCTGAATCCTAATCTACTTCTGAGCCCGGATCTCCACGCTAACTAGTCCTGACTCGTTCTCTTCTTAATCCCGATCCTGTCCCACCTGTTGTCATGCACACATACAAACAAGACAACAGCCGAATAACTCCGGTGAGAATTACATTCCCAGTATAAACCATGTATACATGCAATCATACAGACAATATAAAAGCATATAACAGGCATTCATAACATGTATCAAAATCAGAAACTTGAATCAAATATTCATCGCATGTATCAAAATCCGAAACATGAATCAATATCAATAATAAATCATAGTCTAAAGATGTACCATAATCAGGAACATAATTCAATATCAAGCAATGAATCACTCTCTGTGATTCTCAGACTCAGACTCGACTCAGTCCTAATGTAGGGATCCCGATCTGAATAAGAACATACACCCAACTACACTCCCGATCGGGGTGGTGGTACGTTCTTATTCACGGACTTTGGCCCTTTCCATATCGAATATCAGTAATAGAAGCAGCTCCAATTCTATCCACTTCGATATGACCAAACGTCCGATGTCCTGACCTATCCGTCAAAGACTATGGCACTTCCGCCATACACTATCATGTGACAAAGTGCAATGGGCCAATGACGATTCCTCACTATCCGGCCCTTCTGTCACAAGACCAATCATTTAATACCTGCTATCTATAAATCAATAGAACAAGTATATCAATTTATTCATTAATTGCAAATATCAATGCAACAAAATAAAGTATGTGATTTAGGGAAACTCAAGTCAAACCTCACTCGAGTTTTGCAATCCCAACTCAACATTAATTTATACCTTTAGCTTCTCCGTTTGACGAAGTCGAAGTCTCGAATTCAACTCTGTCCATACCCAATCTGGCAATGACAATATCGAACAGGCACAATATCAATATATAACTCAATTCAAAATCTGTTCTGATCAATACTCAAATCAAAACATAATCTGATCAATGTCAACGATACAACAATACCATCTCAATCAATACTGAATCTGATCAATATCAATCTACTGATGTTTCGACAGCATAACAATACATTCTCGAAAACTCCGTCAATCTCAACATCACATATATAATATAAGAACTCAAAATAAATAACGGTACAACTCATAATCTCAACGATAATACAAATCTGATATCGAATCTCAATCAAATCAACTCCGAAAATCATAACAATTACATATACAATATGTTCTTTGATCTGACTTCAATTATACAAGATCTACTGTATCAGAAACACCATATATGATTCATATTTGATTCTGACAATATCATAATTTCAAATCATGTCTAAACGTAACAAAACTTACGTCCAATTGTAGCCTGCGTTGATAGGAACACAGTACTGAAGTCGGATTCAAAATCAGACGGACGGATTCCTCGCAAACTCAAATTCTTTACGTCGAAGAAAGACTTGATGCCTTTTTCCCGGAAACCTCGGTTCTTCTCCTTGAAATCTGAATTGCTAAGGAAGACTTACTAATATATATATATATATATATATATAT
>NC_133309.1:6988579-7023113 GCF_012295235.1 Primulina huaijiensis
TTCGAACCCCTCGCGCATATGCGCGCTCCTATGCCGCGCATGTGCGCCAACTGTTCTGTCTCGCACAATAGTCATCCGCGCATATGCGCGTCCTTCTCCGCGCATGTGCGCGCATAACTCTGCCTTCGCGATGAGCTTCTCGCGCGTATGACAGTGATATAATCTCGAGCATTACATAAAAAGTCAGGCATTACATAATCTCAACGATAATACAAATCTGATATCGAATCTCAATCAAATCAACTCCGAAAATCATAACAATTACATATACAATATGTTCTTCGATCTGACTTCAATTATACAAGGTCTACTGTATCAGAAACACCATATATGATTCATATTTGATTCTGACAATATCATAATTTCAAATCATGTCTAAACGTAACAAAACTTACGTCCAATTGTAGCCTGCGTTGATAGGAACACAGTACTGAAGTCGGATTCAAAATCAGACGGACGGATTCCTCGCAAACTCAAATTCTTTACGTCGAAGAAAGACTTGATGCCTTTTTCCCGGAAACCTCGGTTCTTCTCCTTGAAATCTGAATTGCTAAGGAAGACTTACTAATATATATATATATATATATATATATCATGCATGCAAGGGCAAGTGGCTCGTTCTTCAAACAACACGTATATATCATGCATGCAAGGGCAAGGGCAAGTGGCTCGTTCTTCAAACAACACGTCTCGCGCATATGCGCGAGACCTATTTTTCTCGGCATTCAACTTCTCGACAGCTCGCGCATATGCGCGCGCACCTTCCCGGCGCATACGCACGAGAATCTCTGTTCTCGCAGGTTTCTGTTCGAACCCCTCGCGCATATGCGCGCTCCTATGCCGCGCATGTGCGCCAACTGTTCTGTCTCGCACAATAGTCATCCGCGCATATGCGCGTCCTTCTCCGCGCATGTGCGCGCATAACTCTGCCTTCGCGATGAGCTTTTCGCCCGTATGACAGTGATATAATCTCGAGCATTACATAAAAAGTCAGGCATTACATAATCTCAACGATAATACAAATCTGATATCGAATCTCAATCAAATCAACTCCGAAAATCATAACAATTACATATACAATATGTTCTTCGATCTGACTTCAATTATACAAGGTCTACTGTATCAGAAACACCATATATGATTCATATTTGATTCTGACAATATCATAATTTCAAATCATGTCTAAACGTAACAAAACTTACGTCCAATTGTAGCCTGCGTTGATAGGAACACAGTACTGAAGTCGGATTCAAAATCAGACGGACGGATTCCTCGCAAACTCAAATTCTTTACGTCGAAGAAAGACTTGATGCCTTTTTCCCGGAAACCTCGGTTCTTCTCCTTGAAATCTGAATTGCTAAGGAAGACTTACTAATATATATATATATATATATATATATCATGCATGCAAGGGCAAGTGGCTCGTTCTTCAAACAACACGTATATATCATGCATGCAAGGGCAAGGGCAAGTGGCTCGTTCTTCAAACAACACGTCTCGCGCATATGCGCGAGACCTACTGGTCTCGGCATTCAACTTCTCGGCAGCTCGCGCATATGCGCGCGCACCTTCCCGGCGCATATGCACGAGAATCTCTGTTCTCGCAGGTTTCTGTTCGAACCCCTCGCGCATATGCGCGCTCCTATGCCGCGCATGTGCGCCAACTGTTCTGTCTCGCACAATAGTCATCCGCGCATATGCGCGTCCTTCTCCGCGCATGTGCGCGCATAACTCTGCCTTCGCGATGAGCTTCTCGCGCGTATGACAGTGATATAATCTCGAGCATTACATAAAAAGTCAGGCATTACATAATCTCAACGATAATACAAATCTGATATCGAATCTCAATCAAATCAACTCCGAAAATCATAACAATTACATATACAATATGTTCTTCGATCTGACTTCAATTATACAAGGTCTACTGTATCAGAAACACCATATATGATTCATATTTGATTCTGACAATATCATAATTTCAAATCATGTCTAAACGTAACAAAACTTACGTCCAATTGTAGCCTGCGTTGATAGGAACACAGTACTGAAGTCGGATTCAAAATCAGACGGACGGATTCCTCGCAAACTCAAATTCTTTACGTCGAAGAAAGACTTGATGCCTTTTTCCCGGAAACCTCGGTTCTTCTCCTTGAAATCTGAATTGCTAAGGAAGACTTACTAATATATATATATATATATATATATATCATGCATGCAAGGGCAAGTGGCTCGTTCTTCAAACAACACGTCTCGCGCATATGCGCGAGACCTACTGGTCTCGGCATTCAACTTCTCGGCAGCTCGCTCATATGCGCGCGCACCTTCCCGGCGCATATGCACGAGAATCTCTGTTCTCGCAGGTTTCTGTTCGAACCCCTCGCGCATATGCGCGCTCCTATGCCGCGCATGTGCGCCAACTGTTCTGTCTCGCACAATAGTCTTCTCGCGCGTATGACAGTGATATAATCTCGGGCATTACATAAAAAGTCAGGCATCACTATTATAAAAAATGAAAAGGGAGAGTTATTACAAGCTTGAATTTCATCTAGTTGGCGTATGTGTATTGATTATAGAAAATTAAATGATGCAACTAGAAAAGATCATTTCCCACTACCATTTTTAGATCAAATTCTAGAAAAAGTAGCAGGAAATTCTTATTACTGTTTTCTTGATGGGTATTCGAGGTATTATCAAATACTTATATCATTAGAAGATCAAGAAAAAACTACTTTTACTTGTCCTTTCGGAACTTTTGCATTTAAAAGAATGTCATTTGGTTTATGTAATGCTCCGGCTACTTTTCAAAGTTGCATGTTAAGTATTTTCAGTGATATGATTGAAGAATTTGTAGAAGTTTTTATGGATGATATAACTGTTTTTGGAAAATCATTTGAAAATTGTCTTAAAAACCTAGAAGAATATTAAAAAGATGTGAAAAAAAAATTCTTGTTTTAAATTGGGAAAAATGTCATTATATGGTTAAATCTGGGATTGTGTTGGGTCATGTGATATCTGAAAATGTAATTGAAGTTGATAAAGCCAAAGTTGATGTTATTGTTAATTTAACATCACAAAAACGATCAAAGAAGTTCGATCATTCTTGGGTCATGCAGGTTTTTATAAAAGGTTTAAAAAAAATTTCAGCATAATATATAAACCAATTTCGAATCTTTTAACAAAAGATACACAATTTGAATGGAATCAGAAATGTGAAAATGCTTTTAAAAAAATAATTAATCTTTTAATTGCATCACCTATTTTACAACCTCCAGATTGGTCTTTACCATTAGAATTAATGTGTGATGCAAGTGATTATGCTATAGGAGTTGTGTTAGGAAAAAGAAAAGAAGAAAAACCGTATGCAATCTATTATGCTAGTAGAACCTTAACTATTGCCCAAATAAATTATTCAACTACAGAAAAAGAATTACTTTCAGTAGTATTTTCATGAGATAAGTTTTGATCTTATTTAATTTGTTCTACTACTATTGTTTACACTGATCATTCTGCCATAAAATATTTATCAAATAAACAAGATGTTAAGCCAAGATTAATACGGTGGATTTTATTGTTACAAGAATTTGATATTATAATTAAAGATAAAAAAGGAAAATAAAATGTTATAGCCGATCATTTATTTAGAATAATGACTGAATCATCTCCTAATGAAATACCTATATATGAAAATTTTCCAGATGATCAGTTGTTTTATGCTACTATTATGACATGGTTTGCTAACATTGCAAATTTTATTGTGACAAATAAAATACCTTCTCATTGGAATTCACAGGATAAGAATAAATTCTTGATAGAAGTTAAAAAATTTTATTGGGACGATCCTTACTTATTTAAGTATTGTCCTGACCAAATTTTTCGACGATGCATACCCGACAATGAATTAAGTAATGTTATTAAATTTTGTCATTCTGAAGCATGTGGAGGTCATTTTTCATCCAATAAAACAGCTACAAAAATCTTACAATGTGGATTTTATTGGCTGTCTTTATTAAAAGATACGCATTTATTTTACAAATCTTGTGAAAACTGTCAGAAGATGGGATCAATTTCAAAAAGAAACATGATGTCTTTAAATCCAATCATAATTATTGAAATATTTGATAGTTGGGGGATATATTTTATGGGTCAATTTTCATTATCTTTTGGATATACGTACATTTTAGTCGCTGTTGATTATGTTTCAAAATGGATTGAAATAATTGCATGTAGAACTAATGATCATAAAGTTGTTATAAAATTTTTAAAAGAAAATATTTTTAACCGATTTGGAATACCTAGAGCAATAATTAGTAATGGGGGAAGTCATTTTATAAATAAATCATTTTCTTCTTTGTTAAGAAAATATGGCATTAAAAATAAATTTTCTACCCTATATCATCGTCAAAGTAATGGTCAAGTTGAACTTGCAAATAGAGAAATAAAATTTTTGTAGAAAAAACAGTTAATCCAAATCGAAAAGATTGGTTTTTAAAATTAATTGATGCATTATGGCTATATAGAACTACATTTAAGATATCATTAGGGATGTCACCATATAGGTTAGTTTTTGGTAAACATTGTCATTTACTAGTTGAACTTGAACATCAAGCTTATTGGGCAATTAAAGCATTTAATATTAATTTAGACGATGCATCTAAATTAAGAAAATTGCAATTAAATGAACTTGAAGAATTAAGAAATCATGCATACGAAAATTCAAAGATTTATAAAGATAAAACTAAAGCCTTTCATGATAAAAATAGTATGAGAAAGTAATTTGAAATTGGATAAAAAGTTTTACTTTATAATTGTCGTTTGCATTTATTTCAAGGAAAACTAAGATCAAGATGGTCCGGACCATTTATAGTTAAACTTGTTTATCCTCATGGTGCTGCTCATATTGAAAATCCTAAAAATAATGACGTGTTTAAAGTTAATGGGCAAAGACTTAAGCCTTTTATAGAAAATGAAATTCTTAATGATGAGTTTATGCCTTTATATGATCCACAATAGTTGTTTGATATTTTCATTTTTTTTTTGCATATTATAGTTCATTTCTCGGTTAAGTGACGGATAACGGTACTCCGTGACTATCTAAGTCGGTTTCTTCAGTTTTCCCAAAATAATTGAAATATATACTAATAATAGTAATAATATGGATGCTTTTATTGTGAATATTCGTAAATATTTTTCTTGTTTACCTGATAATGCGTTGAAAAAAATTTATAAAGCTAGATGTGAGCGACTAAGGTTGATGATGTCATATGGCATACCGAATGATATCCGTTTGATAATTGAATCAAAAGTCCGATTGGTTGGGGAAGTAAGTGAATTAACAATAAGACATATGCCAGGATTTGGTGTAATGCCCGAATTTTAAAAAATAAATAAATAAATAAATTTTACTGTTCACGGGGTACTGTTCACGGTACTGTTCATGGGTACTATTTAAGCGCTGCGGCGCTAGAACTTCGGCAATTTTGGCGTCGCGGAGCCAGAAAGTGGCGCTGAGGAGCTAAAACCACGAAAAATCAATATCTAAGTCAACTTTCACCTCCTCTAATCATTTTTCTCCTCCCTCACACAAACCCACATGCATTTCCTCTCCATTTTCAAACTTCTTTCTAATTTTATGGGAGATATGCTCAAGAGAATTATGAAATGAAGTTAGATTTGTGATCCTCTCATAACGGGCTTCATGAGGATGTAAGTATTTCTCATTTTTGTTCAAGTTTGGAAATGGGTTGAAGTTTAAAATTTATATTTGAGTTGATATTTGAGATATTAAGATATTTAAGATGTTGTATTTGAGTTGGTTTGAATTTAAAAGGGATATGAGAATGGTTTCTTGTTTATGTTCGAAGAACAATTTCCACACATTTTGTATTTTGTGTTTATGGGACATTTGTCTTTGGATTTTGGAGTTATGGTCTTCATCAAACTTGTAGATAATCAAGTTAGCTTCGATTTGGTTCAAGAATAACTCAATTCCATGAAGAATTGAAAGAGATATGCTATATTTACTAAACCTGGTCTAGAATCCCGAGTTTGTGTCCATGGCTTATGTTTATTCGAATTCTGGTTTTAATCGGTTGGGATTTCGAATTTGGTGTTCAAATAAAACATTGTCTTTTCTTCGAAATGAAATAAAATGGGCTTGATTCCATTGAGTATTGAGGGAGTTATGCTCCAAATACTAAACTGTGGCAGATTTGTACTGATGCAGAATTCGTGGGAATTATGTTGTATGTTTCAGATTATGAACGACTTAGTAAATGACTTTATTTGACAAAAGTTTATGAAGAAGAATTGTTGGGATTTGAGTTTTCTTGCATATCCAATTGGTGGATCTTGATTTGAAGCCGTATTGAATTAATTATGAATTTTGTACAGAAACTGCTCTGTTTTGATAAATGATCCGAGTTTTTGAGTTATAGTAGACTTCAGAGATTCAAGACTTCTCACCTACACATTTCGATCTTCGTTTGGTAATATTTGAAAGGTATGTTACGGTCGGTAACATACGAGGTAAAAGTATCATTTTTATTTTAAATTGAAAATTCTATGGCTCGATGAATTACTTGTGATTTGATGATGATTGTGGCTTTGAGATGAGTTTATTATAATATCGAAATGATGATATTGATTTGCATCATTACATTGCATATTGAGCCACTTGCTGATTATTTTACCAACACGTAGAAACAAGAAAATAAAACATATTTAGTAAGACATTTAAATATAAACAAACAATAATAAAATAACATAACTCAAGCTAGAAAATTCAAATGGAGCTGATTTAAGCATGTTTGAAATCCTTGAGAAATTATCTACAACTTTGCAGAAGATATGATTATCTCAAAAGTTCATTAAGATGATAAAATTGTACAAATATCAAAAAGATGACAAATTTACTTTTATCATGACCAGCATATAGTAAAAAAATCATAACTATTTCAATAGTTAACCAAATGAGATGAACCAAAATGCCAAAGTCATCTACAGACAATTCTCCACATGTTTGCTATTTTGAGCAGAGTCAAATTCTGTCAGGCCCGAGATGTTATCAATTTTGTGAAACACCCAAAAGAAAATAGTATTGATGACATTTTTGTAATTAAGTGAAAAAATACTTAATTTAAATTTGATGGCAATTTTGTAATTAAGTGGAAAAATACTTGATTTAAATTTGATGGCAATTTCGTAATTATTGGATGGCAATTTCGTAATTATTGAGATGGCTGAATTGCAAATAGTAAAGAATTCAGGGGCTAAAGTGCAATTATAACTTGAGTGAGACACTTGTCATGGGTTTGATTATAAAATTTGGTCTTCCTCAACATTTCGGAAAGGAGAAACAGCAGAGAGCTCAAGGGAATTGCAAAGATTTTTTAGAATCTTAAAATCGTGATTTTATACTATCCGTATATCAGATTTTCAATCCGAACACAGTACCGTACTTCTCTCGTCGTCAGCTACAACTGGACGTAAGTTTTATTGAGTTCTATTATCATTTGAAATTATGATATTGAAAGAATTATTATGTGATCATTATTAGGTGTTATGGGAATACTAGACATCGTAGAATCGAAGTCAGATCGAAGAACAAGTTGATTTCGGAATTGTTATGATTTTCTGATTTTATCGATTGAAATTGAACAGATTTGGATTATTGATTGATTACAGATTGTAGCGGATATGGGTTATGATTTGTAATTGATATCTGTTGATATTGTATTGACGGAGATATCGGGATTGTGCCGTTATGCCGTTGATTTTGAATTAGATTCAAATGGATCAGATTCAGTATTGAATTGGGAATGGAATGTTGATATTATTATTCTCGATATGTCATTTCCGATTGACAGAGACAGTCTTGAATTCAGAACTTCCAATTCTTCAAACCTAGACTACGAAAGAAAGGTATAAGTCAATGTTAACTGGGAGATTAACTTGAGTCAGATTGGACTCTAGTTTCCCTAAAACCACATTTTTTTATTTTATTGCTATTGTTTGACATTGATACGATCAATCTATTGAATTATAGAGAATAGAGAATAGCCGATAGCTATTGAGCGAGAGTCATTGACAGAAAGGCCAGAGTGTGACAGAGTGGTTATTGGCCCATTGCATATTGTCACAGGATAGATTTGGCGGATATGCCAAGTTTGTGGCGGATATGCCAAGACACTGGATAATTGAATTATATCGATATTGCTTGGGGGCGGATTGATTCTTATCGCTGAGATTCGATATATGTGTCAATGTCCAGAAACCGGGATCCCTAGAGTATAAATGAGTTGAGTCGGAGATGACGAGTCAGATGGTTTTATCTGTATTCACTAATGTGCCATAAATTACGATTCATGTTCTTTGATACATGATTTATGCTTTTGTATATGATTTTTTGCATTGCATGTATACATGTTTTATACTGGGATTATATTCTCACCGGAATTATCCGGCTGTTGTCGTGTGTGTATGTGTGCATGACAACAGGTGGGACAGGATCAGTGTCGAGGAGATGAGGAGAGATCGTGATTAGAGTGGAGACTACGGACTTTGATGTTGATGTAAATATAGTTGGAACACTTGACAATTAGTTGTTGAACCTGAGTTTAAATGGATGTTTGTTGTACAAGACTTGTACTTTTTATACTGAGATGTATATGAGATTGATTTCATTACGTTCCGCATTAAAAGAAAAAAAAATTTTTATGACCCAAATTACTTGATTAGTAAATTGATCATAATGATGATTAAGAATTGAATTAGCGTCCGGGTCCCCACAACAGGTGGTATCAGAGCTGTAGGTTCCTTAGATTGAGTTAGAAGCTAGTGAGCGGGGTAGATTGAGTTTTCTTTCCTTGCCTTTGAATGCTAGCATGTTTTACTGCTTTGAAATACATGTTACTTGATTATCTGATTTGATATGGTAATGTGTATTATTGAGAATGAATCAGAACCGATTCTTGATCAGCAGTAAGATGATCAGAGGAGGACTGAAACAGGTTTGTTGTATTGGGTTCCTTGTAGTACCGAAACAACCAATATGCGTATATATGTGCAAAATTTCTATTATTTAATTTTAAATGGTTATTATTTTAAGAAATTGTAGATTTAATTGTATTTAAATCATTTACGTTATTTTTAAGGATTTTAAATCGCGTATTTCAAATTTTAGCTTTTTAGATATATACGCGAGACCGGACCGGAGATAGGAAATCGGAGATAAATTTTATGATCCAAAAATATTCCTAAATTTATTTCAAGCTAAGAAATAATTTATTTTGTTGAAATCAAGTGGATTTAAGTCTACTTTAATTAATTAATCCCCAATTTAATTATAGACTTCTTAATTCATCTAGATTGTGCTTAATTAACTTTTAATCAAGCTTATCTAACCTAGGATTCTATTTAGCAAAACTTAAACAAATCCTACACAATTGGGTAGCCAACTCTCGGTCATATTCTACTCCACACAATCCCAACTTGACACCATTTAACTCCCCCAACAACAAGAAAGCAAATGACAACCATTCAACATGCATGTCCCCCAACTTGACATCATTTACTCCCAATGCACCACCTTATTTGACCACAAGCATTCACCACCTTCTCCACTCTCCCTAGCACGAAAATTAGGAGATTTAGCAGCCCCCATTCTTGGCCAAGACAACAACATTAGCAAAGTTTCTTCATTTCCGTTGCAGTGTCTCCCGATCTGACGTATTGTGTTGTTTATTGTAAAAACAACTTAAGGCATGTGTATTTTCTTCCTTTTTCTCATCAATCAAGTGTATTACATATTTTTAGTATGATATATGTGCATGGCTTCGATTTTATAGCAAGAAACCACAAGAAAATATTTTTGAGAACCATAGTCCATTCTCGGCCATCTTGTGCAGGTCACGGCCCTTGCTTGTTTTGTTGATTTTCAGGTTGGCTCGGTTCCTAGGCTCCCAAGGCTGCTTATGGTCATGTCCTAGGGTGTGTTAGGGTCAAGTTTGATCAAGGGTTCAAGCCCCAAAACCGTAAGTTAAGTGCTCAAATCAGTAGGTAAGAAACAAGTGTCACATTTGGGGTTCATTTGCTGTCAATGGGTTTCGTAGGATAGTGTTCGAGCCATGGCTGGCCTAGGGCCAGTAGCCATGGCTAGGACCCTTCCCTAGCAAGCATAGGACGTGGTCAAGTCGTCCCCAAGTGGCTTGAGCCATGTCCCAAATCGTTTGGACAGAAACAACTCAGGTTGGTCGCGTTTGACAGTAACATTTGCGTGGGTGGTTCGTTGTTGGTTTATGGGTTTGTATGGTTCATGGTTGGCTAAGGGCCCTTAGCCATGACTCATACAACACCTTAACATGTCTAGCATGGACCATGGTTAGCCTCATAGCCATTGGATCCATTATTTGACAGCAATCAAACTAGTAAAGTCACGGTTCCATGACAGCAAGCTCTTGATATCTGATCTTTCGGATTTTTAAATTCTGGTATCAATCCGTCCATTTTCTGAAAATACTTTCAACACAAAAGTTGTAGTTTATTGTGTTGTCTTCGATTTGATATAAAATTCATAATTTTTGAATAAGCAATGAGGGAGATATGATTTTTCTTGGAAAACCGCACAATCTGTCCGAAGAATATTTTGACAGCAAGCTCTTGATATCTGATCTTTCGGATTTTTAAATTCTGGTATCAATCCGTCCATTTTATGAAAATACTTTCAACACAAAAGTTGTAGTTCATTGTGTTGTCTTCAATGTGATATAAAATTCATAATTTTTGAATAAGCAATGAGGGAGATATGATTTTTCTTGCAAAACCGCACAATCTGTCCGAAGAATATTTTGACAGCAAGCTCTTGATATATGATCTTTCAGAGTTTTAGATTCTGGTATCAATCTGTCCATTTTCTGAAGATTATTTCAACACAAAAACTGTAGTTTATTGTGTTATCTTCGATTCGATATAAAATTCGTATTTTTTCAATAAGAAACGAAAGAGTTATGATTTTTCTCGTAAAACCGCTCAAGCTGTCTTAATTGTGCGAGAATATTTTTGTTCAAGTTTTTGGTGTGAGTTCCATTGGGTCTTGTTCTTAGTTCTAGGTTGGCCTGTGGCCATTAGCCTTGGACTAAGACATGCCCAAATGTGTTATGGAGGTCGTGTTTTTAACCGTTCGTGATTCGGTTAAGTTTAGAAGTCGTACGAGAATTTACGGTGCAATGTGCCAAAGTGACTCTCGAAAGAGCGTTTCCTGATTTTGGCCTCCATGCACAATTTTCGTGTATTACAGCCCTTTGTATATATTTTCCAGTATTTTAGATGTATTGTAATCATGACTAAACGATGGTTCGATGTTGGTTCGGGTTGGTACGGAGTCATGGTTAGATAATAAGTTTGTTGGGCGTAATTGTCTCGTTTTTAGTTCGAATATGAAGTGTTGGTCAAGTTGAGATTATTTGCATGTGTCTCATGTTAGAATTAGGTCGCAGTGAGCCTGGAAACGATCCAACTCAATTGGTGAATTAAAACAGGATAATAATTATATTACGTACATAAAAAAATAGAAAATATTTATTTTTGAGATATATGTGATATGTCTTGTGGCCACCTTACGCTTATGGGATTGCTTCACCCGGTGACTTACGACCGGTTTACGATTATGTATGGGTACGGATATCCAGTCCAAGGGCTGTGATGATCTTTACCGCCCAGTATACTGTGGTTTAGTCTGATCAGACGTGCATGTTATGTTATGGGCCACTTGCGTAGAACATTATCTCTAAAGAAAAATTACGATATGATATGTTATGACAGGGCTCTATCGAGCAACTCTTTTATGTACGATTTTTCAATTATGCACGTATTTATAATTACTCATGACACGATTTTCACGTTACGCTTTACGATACGATATTTTTACGTTGCATGCGATTTTATGATATATTTACTTGTTATTCACGATATATGCATGCTGGATCTTTAGACTCACTAGACTTGATTGATGTAGGTACTGACGATGCAGAGGCTGAGGGCGGAGACCAGTGAGTTAGCTCGGATCGGCGGTAGTACGAACCCAAGGACCTCACGTTTATTTATTCAGTTTTATGTTCAAACTCTTGTTATAAATTTATATATATTTTAAGTTATTGTTTAAAACATTATTCAGTTTCCGCTGCTATGTTTATGTTAAACCGTTGGGTTATTTTACGAAAGTTTTTATACGTTGCAATTTTATTTATTTAAAGAGAAAGTTTTTTAATAATTCCGCAAAATTATAAATACGAATTACGGGCCCTCACATTCCTAATCTTTTTGATAATCAAATATGGCTCCCCGATGAATTCCAGAACAGGGCAGTACATCGAATCCTCCAATGGATGTGACAGCAACACCGATGGAAACATTGCTGAAGAAATTTCAGTCATTTCATCCACCAACTCTGAAGGGTACTTAGACTTCAGTTGATTGCGAGAATTGGCTAGATGACATTGAGATGATGTTTGAGTCCTTGGATTTTTCCAGATGAGCGGAGAGTGAAACTGATTGGGCACCAGTTGCATGACGTTGCAAAGAACTGGTGGATTACAACGAAGAGAGCATTGGAGCATAGAGGTATGAATGTTACTTGGAATGTATTTAAAACTGAATTTTATCAGAGATTCTTTCCAGTGTCATATAGAAAGGACAAAGGCACAAAATTTGCAAATCTGAGACAGGGTCAACTGAACATTGAGGAATATGTGGCCAAGTTCTCTACATTACTACGATTTGCTCCACATGTAGCCGAGAACGACGAAGCTGTTGCTGATCAGTTCATCAATGGCCTGAATCCTGAAATCTTTACACTGGTGAACACTGGACGACCAAACAACTTTGCTGATGCCCTGAACAGAGCAAAGGGAGCCAAAGCTGGTCTGATCAGACAGAAAGGAGCTTCGTATGTCGCACCAGCACCGAGACCACAGCAACCATCCTCAGCTCAGTTTCCACAACCTCTTCCCAGATTTGAGAGTGGCAGTAGCAGCAGTGGAAAGAGAGATCAGTTGAAAGCTCGAGGGAAACAGTTCAAGAGATCTGAAAGCAGTTCATCAAGTTCTAGTGGCTCACGACAGATTGCCCAGAGCCAGAGTTATGCCGGAGCTTATTGCAACACGTGTGGAGGGAGACATTCCACAGAGCAGTGTCGATGAGTGTTTGGCAGTTACCGTATTTGCGGACAGCAGGGACATTTTGCTAGAGTATGTCCCAGAGAGGTTCTCAGGGATCCCAGGGAGCAGAGTAATCTGGATTAGTGGCTCAGACAGGGAGACGACCATCAGATGTTCATTCTTTCCAGCCAGCACCATCTACCTAGTCAAAACAAAGGCCAAGAGGAAGCCAGACAGTTAGCCAGCCTCCTAGACAGCAGGCCAGAGTTTTTGCTTTGACTGAGGAGCAGGCACAGGATGCACCTGATGATGTCGTTGCAGGTAACTGTTCTATTTCTTGTTATCCTGCTTATGTATTGATTGATACGGGTGCATCACATACATTCATATCTGAGAGATTTGCATTGATGCATTCTTTGCCTGTTGAGTCATTATCTACTTTAGTATCTGTCTCTTCACCTTTGGGGAGAGGTCTTGTATCAGTGACTTCTGTTAGATATTGTATGCTACATTATGATGGTCATGAGATTGAGTTAGACTGTATTGTACTTGGGTTATCTGATTTTGACTGTATTATCGGTATTGATATGTTGACCAAGTGCAGAGCTACCGTTGATTGTTTCCATAAGATTGTACGATTCAGACCTGACATGGCTGACGAATGGAAATTTTACGGTAAGGGTTCTAGATCTAGAATTCCTTTGATATCTGCCGTGTCTATGACTCGATTATTGCAGAAAGGAGAAGAAGGGTTTCTTGTCTATTCAGTTGATTTACTGAAATCGAGCCCATCATTGGCGGATTTGCCAGTGGTGTGTGAGTTTGCTGATGTCTTACCAGATGAGATTCCGGGTTTACCTCCGATGCGAGAGATAGATTTCAGCATTGAATTGATGCCAGGTATAGTTCCGATCTCTAGAGCTCCGTACAGAATGGCACCAATTGAATTGAAAGAGCAGTTGGAAGATTTACTGGCCAAGGGGGACATCAGACCGAGTGTTTCTCCTTGGGGTGCTCCAGTATTGTTTGTGAGGAAGAAAGACAATTCAATGAGACGCTGCATCGATTACCGGCAACTGAACAACACGACGGTAAATAACAAATATCCCTTACCTCGAATAGATGATTTGTTTGATCAGTTGCAGGGTTCTTCAGTTTATTCCAAGATCGATCTGAGATCTGGATATCATCTGCTGAGAGTCAGAGATTCTGATATCTCAAAAACAACATTTAGAACAACGCATGGACATTATGAGTTTATTGTCATGCCGTTTGGTTTAACAAATTCTCCAGATGTATTTATGGGATTAATGAACCGTGTGTTTCAAAAGTATCTTGATGATTTTGTGATTATATTCATTGATGATATTCTAATTTACTCCAAGAATATGATTGAACACGCTGAGCATCTAAGAACTGTTCTGAGAACTCTGAGATCTGAGAAATTATATGCTAAACTGTCGAAATGTGAGTTTTGGTTGAGACAGGTTGTATTTCTGGGTCATATTATATCGGGAGATGGTATATCAGTTGATCCCAGCAAGGTTGAGGCCGTGATTTCTTGGCCGAGACCGATATCAGTGCCAGAGATACGCAGCTTTATGGGTTTGGCAGGATATTATCGACGATTTATTAAAAATTTCTCCAACATTGCTAAACCGATTACTTAGTTGACTCAGAAGAATGCTCCATTTGTTTGGTCTGAGGAGTGTGAGTCTAGTTTTGTTGATTTAAAGAAGAGATTGACCAGTGCTCCGGTGTTGACTATCCCGTCAGGTACTGGTGGATTTGTTGTATATTGTGATGCTTCTCACAGAGGTTTAGGATGTGTTTTGATGCAGCGAGGGCATGTTATTGCTTATGCGTCGAGACAGTTGAAGCTGCATGAATCTCGCTATCCAATTCATGATCTTGAATTGGCAGCCATTGTATTTGATCTGAAGATATGGCGACATTACCTCTACGGTGAGAAATTTGATATATATTCTGATCACAAAAGCTTGAAATATCTGTTTTCATAGTCAGAGCTGAATATGAAGCAGCGAAGATGGCTTGATTTATTGAAAGATTTTGATTGTGAAATCAAGTATTATCCAGGAAAGTCCAATGCAGCAGCTGATGCACTGAGTCGAAAGGAATGTTCTTTGTCCTTATCGACGATAGGTGTTTCAAATTTAATAGAAGATTGCTGTTTGTCTGGATTGATATTTGAGACAGATAGTAAACCACTGAGATTATATGCCATTCAAGCTGAACCAGAGCTGATTTTGAGAATTAAAGCGACTCAGAAAGTTGATCATAAAGTAAAGAAATCAATTGAGATGGTCAGATCAGGTCATCGGTCAGAGTATCAGGTACGTGATGATGTACTGTATGTGCGTAATCGGATTGTTGTGCCAGATGTTTCAGATTTGAGACATCGGATATTGTCAGAAGCGCACGATAGTGGATTCAGTATTCATCCGTGTGGCAGAAAGATGTATAATGATTTGAAGACACACTTTTGGTGGAAACATATGAAATCTGACGTTACAGAGTTGGTGTCAAAGTGTCTGAATTGCCAACATGTGAAAGCTAAAAGAAAGAAACCAGGAGGTCAACTGCACAGTTTGTCGATTCCTGAATTGAAATGGGATCACATTTCCATGGATTTTGTAACGCAGTTACCAAGATCTTACAGAGGATGTGATGCGATTTGGGTCGTGATTGACAGATTGACCAAATCAGCATGCTTTCTTCCGTATCAGATGACATACAGATATGACCAGATGGCTGAAATTTATGTCAGAGAAGTGGTCAGACTTCACGGAGTGCCGAAGTCGATTGTATCAGACCGTGATCCTCGGTTTACTTCGTACTTTTTGCAGAGTTTACAGCAGGCTCTAGGTACGAAGTTACATCTGAGTACCGCATATCATCCACAGACCGATGGACAGTTAGAGCGGACTATCCAGACATTAGAAGATATGCTGAGAGCTGTAGTGCTTGATTTTAGCACTAGTTGGCAGGATTCATTACCACTTTGTGAGTTTTTGTACAACAATAGCTATCAGACGAGTATTGAGATGGCACCATTTGAAGCGTTGTACGGTAAGAAGTGCAGATCCCCTCTATATTGGGATGATATCTCTGAGGTCCCTGAGATTGGACCTGATATGATCATAGAAATGACAGAAAAAGTGAAGCTGATTAAGAAAAGAATGAAGAAAGCTCAAGGCCGACAGGCCAAATATGCCAATGTTCGAAGTAGACCTATGGTATTTGAGGCAGGAGACCGAGTATTCTTGAAGATTTCACCTTTTCGAGGAGTTGTCAGATTTGGCAAGAGAGGGAAGCTGTCTCCACGTTTTATTGGGCCGTATGAGATTCTCGAGAAGATAGCAGATCGTGCCTATCGACTTGCATTACCGCCTTCACTATCTGGACTACATGATGTCTTTCATGTATCTATGCTGCGAAAGTATCTCCCCGATGATTCGCATATTATTCAGACAGACGAGACCGAGCTTGATGAATCTTTGAGTTATATCAAAAAACCGATTCAAATTATTTATCGTAAAGAAAAGAAACTCAGAACAAAGACCATCCCACTTGTGAAAGTCCAGTAGACTCGTCATGACATTGAAGAAGCTACTTGGGAGACTGAATCAGATATGAGACATGAGTTCCCAGAATTATTCCTGATGAGAGTTTCCTATTTCAGTTTCTGTTATTTCTGATTTGATTGCCTGTGATATGATTGCTTGAGATTTCGAGAACGAAATTGTGTCTCAGAGGGGGAGAATTGTAAGGCCCGAGATGTTATCAATTTTGTGAGACACCGAAAAGAAAATAGAATTTATGGCATTTTTGTAATTAAGTGGAAAAATACTTAATTTAAATGTGATGGCAATTTTGTAATTAAGTGGAAAAATACTTGATTTAAATTTGATGGTAATTTCGTAATTATTGGATGGCAATTTCGTCATTATTGAGGGCTGAATTGCAAATAGTAAAGAATTTAGGGGCTAAAGTGCAATTATGACTTGAGTGAGACACTTGTCATGGATTTGATTATAAAATTTGGTCTTCCTCAACATTTTGGAAAGGAGAAACAGCCGAGAGCTCAAGGGAATTGCAAAGATTTTTTAGAATTTTCAAATCGTGATTTTATACTATCCGTATATCAGATTTTCAATCCGAACACTGTACCGTACTCCTCTCGTCGCCAGCTACAACTGGACGTAAGTTTTATTGAGTTCTGTTATCATTTGAAATTATGATATTGGAAGAATTATTATGTGATCATTATTATGTGTTTTGGGAATACTGGACATCGTAGAATCGAAGTTAAATCGAAGAACAAGTTGATTTCGGAATTGTTATGATTTTCTGATTTTATCGATTGAAATTGAACGGATTTGGATTATTGATTGATTATAGATTGTAGCGGATATGGGTTATGATTTGTAATTGATATCTGTTGATATTGTATTGTCGGAGATATCGGGATTGTGCCGTTATGCCGTTGATTTTGAAATAGATTCAAATTGATCAGATTCAGTATTGAATTTGGTATAGAATGTTGATATTATTATTCTCGATATGTCATTTCAGATTGACAGAGAATGTCTTGAATTCAGAACTTCCAATTCTTCAGACCGAGACTACGAAAGAAAAGTATAAGTCAATGTTAACTGGGAGATTAACTTGAGTCAGATTGGACTCTAGTTTCCCTAAAACCACATACTTTATTTTATTGCTATTGTTTGACATTGATACGATTAATCTATTGAATTATAGAGAATAGAGAATAGCCGATAGCTATTGAGCGAGAGTCATTGACAGAAAGGCCAGAGTGTGACAGAGTGGTCATTGGCCCATCGCACATTGTCACAGGATAGGTTTGGCGGATATGCCAAGTCTGTGGCGGATATGCCAAGACAATGGATAATTGAATTATATCGATATTGCTTAGGGGCGGATTGACCTTTATCGCTGAGATTCGATATATGTGTCAATGTCCAGAAACCGGGATCCCTAGAGTAGAAATGAGTTGTGTCGGAGATGACGAGTCAGATGGTTTTATCTGTATTCACTAATGTATCATAAATTACGATTCATGTTCTTTGATACATGATTTATGCTTTTGTATATGATTTTATGCATTGCATGTATACATGTTTTATACTGGGATTATATTCTCACCGGAATTATCCGGCTGTTGTCGTGTTTGTATGTGTGCATGACAACAGGTGGGACAGGATCAGGGTCGAGGAGACGAGGAGAGATCGTAATTAGAGTGGAGACTACGGACTTTGACAGTTAGTTGTTGAACCTGAGTTTAAATGGATGGTTGTTGTACAAGACTTGTACTTTTATACTGAGATGTATATGAGATTGATTTCACTACGTTCCGCATTTAGAGAAAAAAAAATTTTATGACCCAAATTACTTGATTAGTAAATTGATACTGATGATGATTAAGAATTGAATTAGCGTCCGGGTCCCCACAAATTCGGTGATTAAAGTCATGGAACAAAGCATTGAAAAAAAGGACATGTAATTGAAGTTGGAGGAGACAAAGACTACTATTACAACTACATGGTATTAATAAAATTTTTGACCCTTTCTCTCATTTGGCCTATAAATAGAGGCCTTGTTCTAGCTTGAGAGTCATTCTATCCCATTGTAAAATATAGTGTAGTGTATATAAAAGTTCTAAGTTCTAATATATTTTTCATTTTCTCAATTATGAATGATGATTTTATTGTTGACCAAAAGTAAGCTCATGGACAGCTAAATCTATTATGTCAAGGTGAAGATGATGAATTCTTGGTGAAGTAAGATTGTTTATATTTTGTATATTCTTTCTTTATTTCTNATATATACCGGTTGTTCTAAATGAAATATTATGATTTAGTACTAATATCTAACAATCTAACATTTACTTTATCGCAACTAACTTTTATTTTCCGCATCTAACTTTTACTTTCCTGCAACTAACTTTAACTTTCTGCAACTAACTTTTATTTTTCGCATCTAACTTATTAAATCATATATTTCATTTAGGCAATAGTGTGGCTCTGCCCGTTGTTCTAAATGAAATATAATGATTTAATTTAACATTTACAATATGCAATTATATATTTATTTAGTTATATATATAATTATAGGTACCATATATAAAATATCGGTGAATTCGGTATTTTCAATAGTGGGAACTATATTATATTAGGTGTGTGTTTAAATATTTAATTTTTCTTGGAACCATTATTTATTGTGGTTTCCTTTGTTTTACTTTTAGTTAAACAATATTACATAAACCAATAATAAATCCTTGATCCTTGACAAAATTAATAATTTGTAAACTTCATTATTATATTTGGTAATTTAAAAATTAATAAATTTAAACTTAAAATAACCTCTCTGTGGATCGATCTCGTGTTTACGAAATATATTACTTGAAGACAACTTACACTTGGGTGAATTATAATTTAAGTAGTAGCATCCATCGAGATGATCTTTGCGTTTATGGAGCTGCAGGATGCAGACAGGGTCAGGTGTGCCACATTTCTACTGACAAGCGACGCCAGACTGTTGTGGGAGAGCGAATCAGTGTCGATGAACTTGTGAACATTGACTTGGGAGGGATTCAAAGAGGTTTTCTACTCCAAGTACTTCACTGAGGAAGTACGCTCCCGCCTGACCAGTGAGTTCATGTCGCTGCGAAATGATGACAGCAGCGTGGCAGACTTCGTCAGGAAGTTTGAGAGGGGATGTCACTTTGTGCCTCTGATTGCAAATGATGTCTGAGCGAAGTTGAGGTATTTTATGGATGGGTTGCGGCCGATCTTGCGCCGTGACGTTCGAGTTGCTGGTCCGACTTCTTATGCAGTTGCCGTATCGAGAGCTTTGGCGGGAGAGCAAGACCAGAGGGACATTGAGGTCGATAGGTAGGGCAAGAGGCCCTATCAGGCACCTCAGCAGCAGCAACAGCAGTGACCCCAGTTTAAGAGGCCTTTCCAGGGTTAGCAGGGGAAGAGGCCCTTTCAAGGACAGCCGAAAGGCAAGGGTCCTGTTCCTCAGCAGAAGGCTCCTCAGAAGCCTGGTGAGTACCCAGTGTGCCCGAAGTGCAACCGCCAGCATCCTGGACAGTGTTTAATGGGATCGGGCAAATGCTTCAAATGCGGAGCCAGCGATCATATGCTGAAGAGCTGCCCACAGTGGAGGCAGCCAACCCAGGGTAGAGTGTTCGCCATGCAGGAAGAGGAAGCGAACCCAGACCCGACCCTGTTGACTGGTAACTTATTTAATTCAGCAACGCATTATTTTTGCTATGCGTGTTTCGAATCTTTGTTTTTGGGATTATTAGTGTGCTAGTTATTATTTTTAGTGACTTGTGTAGAAATTTTCTACTATGCTTGAGGTTATGATTAGAATTTTTGGGATATAAGTTTTGTGTGTTGTGCCAACGTCTCTCAGGGAAAATTTTCAAAAAGAGAGTAGCCACGAAGGCCTTGATAGATTCAAGGGCCACACACTCTTTTATTTCGGATACGTTCTCTAGTCATTTGGACATCAAGTCCATTGGGCTCGACGTGAGTTATTCAGTGACAGTCCCATCAGGGAAGAGCTGTCAGTGGCTAGTGTGGTCAGAAATATTGATCTTGAACAGCAGGGCCACCTAGTGTATGCCGACTTGATTGTGCTGCCGATGCCAGAATTCGATATTATTTTGGGAATGAACTGGCTGAAGAAGAACAAAGTTCTCATCGATTTCCAGAAAAGGTCAGTGTTGGTAAGACCTTTGGGCATGGAGCAGTTTCTCTTTGAGCCAGATAGTTGAAGAAGTTTCCCTCGCATGATCTCTTCTATGCAGGCACGGAGACTTATTCACAAGGGTTGTCAGGCTTTCTGCTCAGAGTGGCCCCAATCTCAAAAGGCCAAACTATTCAAGCGGCCCCTCATTAGGAACCTTTAGCAGTGCTGGCCATAAAGAAGGAAAGTGGTGCGATACTTGTCGACCGAATCACATTGGGGAATGTTATAGGAAAACGAGCGCTTGTTTCAGATGTGGTAAGGTGGGTCATCGGATCAAAGATTGTCCGGACAACAAAGACAAAGCGATTGGACCCAGCAAACAAAATGAAAACAAGACTAATGCTCGGGTGTATACAATAACCCAGGAAGAAGCTGATAACACCAACGAGGTGGTGGCAGGTATTGTTCTACTCAATGAAATACCTGTATATACTTTGTTTGATTGTGGTGCTATGCAATCATTTGTCTCTAGAAGATTTGCTAAGAAGCTAAAACTTGAGCATGAAATTCTTAGTGAACCGTTAAGAGTGGCAACACCTGCAAGTAAAACAATTGAAACCCACAAGGTGTATCAAAACTGTAAAATTTGTATCAGCAAACAGAATTTTGAGGCAGAATTGATTCAACTCAATATGATTGAGTTCGACATCATTCTTAGAATGGACAAGTTAGCTAAACACCATGCCATAGTAGACTGCCAAAGAAAAATGTTAGACTTCAGACTCCGACTAAAGAGGAAGTCATATATCATGGAAAATCCAAGGAACGAAAATCTCTTCAATCTGCCTCACAGGCTTGGAAGGCTATAAAAGGAGGCGAAGAAATTATCTGGCAATGATCAATGTAGTCAAAGAAGAATATGCCCCAATGATGGAAGATATTCCAGTTGTTCAAGAATTTCCATATGTTTTTCTTGAGGATTTTACGGGTACGATACCAGATAGAGAAGAAGAATTCGAAATTAATTTTGTCCTTGGTGCGGCACCAATTTCAAAGGCACAATACCGAATGGCTCTGGCTGAATTAAAGGAATTAAAGGAACAACTTCAGGAGTTATTGGACAAGAGGAAAATTCGACCCAGTGCATCCCCGTGGGGAGCCCAGTCCTGTTTGTAAAGAAAAAAGACGGAAGCATGAAACTATGCATTGACTATAGGGAGTTGAATAAGATCACAATAAAGAATAAGTATCCACTCCCAATAATAGATGATCATTTCGATCAGCTAAAAGGAGCCAAAGTTTTCTCAAAACTCGATCAAAGATCAGGGTACCACTAGCTGAAAGTCAAAACAGAGGATATCCCTAAAAAAGCTTTTAGGACAAGATATGGACACTACGAATTCATGGTAATGCCTTTTGGTATAACAAATGCTCCTGCAGCATTCATGGGTCTTATGAACCGAGTATTCAAACCATACCTTGACAAGTTTGTGGTAGTTTTCATAGATGATATCCTTGTGTACTCACCAAGTGAGGAAGAACATAGAGAACATCTGCGTCTCACTTTGCAGACATTACGAGAAAAGGAACTCTATGCCAAATTCAAGAAGTGTGAGTTTTGGCTAAAAAGTGTGGCGTTCTTAGGCCATATAATATCTGAATTAGGGGTGTCAGTTGTAATGCCCAAGATTATATCACTGTACTTAATCCTGAATTAATTTCCAGAATTGTAATTAATGAAGATTTTCGGGGTTAAAGTGCAATTAGTGGGATTGGAATGAATTTGAGAAGAAAATGCATGAACAGGAGTGGTGGGCAGAGAATTGCGCGCACATGCGCGAGAAGATGCGCGCATATGCGCGAAGAGCAAGTGTGCGTGACTAGAAGGTCTCGCGCATATGCGCGAGAAGTATGCGCGCACATGCGCGAGCTGTTCGGGTCCAGGATATGCCGAGGCGAAGACCTCGCGCATATGCGCGAGACAGAGCGCGCATATGCGCGAGAGGTTCGAACAGCCACCTGCGAGAACAGAGATTCTCGCGCATATGCGCCGAGAAGGTGCGCGCATATGCGCGAGCAGCAGAACACTTTAGAGCCGAGACCAGTAGGTCACGCGCATATGCGCCGGTAGAGGACGCGCATATGCGCGAGACGTGTTTTATGAAGGTTGAGCCATTTTTCTTCAGCATGCAATGGATATATATAATTGCACCAATTTGGTCGAGATTTCAGAAGGGAAAATCGATAGTTCCTCAGCAAAAATTCTCAAGATTTCTTCGTAGCTTCAAACCGTGATTTCGAAGAATCCGCCCGTCAGAATTTGAATCCGGACACGGTACTGAGATCCTATCGTCGACAGCTACAACAGGGCGTAAGTTTTGCTACGTTTTGATATGATTTGAAAATATGATATTGTTAGAATTGAACAGAATTCATGTATGATGTTCTTGACATAGTAAACATCGTAGAATCGAAACCGGACTGAAGAATAGATACCGTATGGAATTATTATGATTTTCGGAAGGAATTGACTGAGATTTGATATCAGATTTGTATCATTACTGATTATGAATTAATATTTGATTATTGTTATGTGTTCTGGATTTACTGATCAGTATATAATGGAAGTCAGATCGAAGAACAGACTGTGTATGCAATTGATATGATTTTCAGAACTGTTATGATAGAGATTGTACGGAATTGAGAGTATGAGCTATTATTGTTGAGAGTATGAATTATACCGATATTGATTATGAGTTCTGATAGTATATCTGTGATGTTGAGATTGATGGGATTACTGAGATTGTATTTTTATGTCGTCGCAATATCAGTAAATTGATATTGATCAGATTCAGTATTTATTGAGATTGTACCATATGTCGTTGACATTGATCAGATTATGTTTTGATTTGAGTATTGATCAGAACAGATTTGGAATTGAGTTATATATTGATATTGTGCCTGTTCGATATTGTCATTGCCAGATTGGGTATGGACAGAGTTGAATTCGAGACTTCGTTTTCGTCGGACCGGGAAGAAAAAGGTATAAATTAATGTTGAGTTGGGATGGCACAACTCGAGTGAGGTTTGACTCGAGTTTCCCTAAATCACATACTTTATTTTATTGCATAGATATTTGCAATTAATGAATGAATTGATATGCTTGTTCTATTGATATATAGATAGCAGGTATTAAATGATTGGTCTTGTGATTGAAGTGCCTGATAGTGATAGAATCGTCACTGGCACATTGCACCTTGTCACAGGATAGGAATATGGCAGAAGTGCCATAGTCTTTGACAGATAGGTCAGGACATCGGACGCTTGGTCATATCGAAGTGGATAGAATTGGAGTTGCTTCTATTACTGATGTTCGATATGGAAAGGGCCAAAGTCTGTGAATAAGAACGTACCACCACCCCGATCGGGAGTGTAGGTGGGTGTATGTTCTTATTCTGATCGGGATCCCTAGATTAGGACTGAGTCGAGTCTGAGTCTGAGAATCACGGAGAGTGATTCATTGATTGATATTGATTTATGTTCCTGATTTTGGTACATGTTTAGAATATGACTTTTTATTGATATTGATCCATGTTTCGGATTGTGATACATGCGACGAATACTTTATTCATGTTTTGATTAGTATGCATGTTATGAATATCTTTTATATGCTTTTACATTGATTATATGATTGCATGTATACATGGTTTATACTGAGAATATAATTCTCACCGGAGTTATCCGGCTGTTGTCTTGTTTGTATGTGTGCATGACAACAGGTGGGACAAGATTAGGGTCAAGAAGAGAACGAGGCTGGACTAGATAGCGTGGAGGCTCCGGACTTGGCTTAGAGATAGGGTTGGACACTGGATATTATATGTTTAAACCTAAGTTGAATAAATGTATGTGGTACAGGACTTGTACTTTTATATACTGAGATGTATATATGTTTTATTTCACTACGTTCCGCAATAAAAAAAAAAAATTTATGTCCCACATTACTTAATTGTGTATGTGATATTACTAACGATTAAGGAAATGAATTAGCGTCCGGGTCCCCACAACAGGTGGTATCAGAGCATTAGGTTCCAGAACAGTAGGTTCTAGAACTGTAGGTTCTTGGACTGAGATAGAAGCTAGTGAGCGGGGTAGAATGAGTTTTCTTTCCTTGCATGTGATTGCTAGCATGTGATATATTATGATGTAGAATTACATTGTGTATGCTAGCATGATATTATGTTTTACTGCTTTTAAATACGTGTTACCTGAATATCTGAGATGATTTGGTAATTTTTCTGATTTGAAAATGAATCAGAACCAATTCTTGATCAGAGGTAAGCTGATCAGGAAGGGACTGAGATGGATTTATCTCATGTGATCGCTAACTCTGGTGATCATCAGATATACCTCCTCGAAGAATTCCAGAAAGGGGTAGGACTTCGACTAATCAGATGGATATGTCAGAAACTCCGCTGGAAATACAGTGGAAACAGTTTCAGTCATTTCAACCGCCGATTTTGAAGGGTACTGAGACTTCTGAGGATTGTGAGAATTGGTTGGATGATATAGAGATACTGTTTGATTCACTTAATTATCCAGATGAATGGAGAATTAAACTAGTGCCCAATCAATCACAAGAAATTGCAAGAAGTTGGTGGATCGTAACCAAAAGAGTATTAGAACAGCGGCGTACAGTGATCACGTGGAAAGTTTTTAAAGCTGAATTCGATCGAAGATTTTTCCCAGGATCGTATAGAGAGGACAAAAGAGTAGAGTTTGAGAATTTGAAACAGGGCCAACTGAATATTGAAGAATATGTTGCTCAATTCTCTACCTTATTGCGTTTTGCTCCTTTGATAGCTGGGAATGATGAAGCTGTAGCAGATCAGTTCATCACAGGCTTGCATCCTGCGATAGTTGCCTTGATGAAGGTAGAACGACCCCATTATTTTGCTGATGTTTTGAATAAAGCAAAAAGAGATGAGGCAAGTTTGATTCGACAACTAGGAAGGTTGGATGTGAGCCGACCTCAGATACAGCAATCCCCTCTTAGAGTTGATAGTGGCAGTACGAGCGGGAAGCATGATTTGCGGAAAGCTCGAAAGAAACAGTTTAAGAAGGTAGGGAGCGGACCGAGTGGTTCATCTAGCTCCAGTGGTTCTAGCCCGAGTTATACTGGAGTTTATTGCAGAACCTGTGGAGGGAGACATTCCACAGAGCAATGCCAAAGAGTATTGGGTAGTTGCCATATTTGCAGACAGTCCGGACATTTTGCTAGAGTTTGTCCACAGAGAGGTTCCCGAAGATTTCAGGGCGCAAAATCATCTGGTTGTAGTGACCGAGGAACAGACCCAGGAGGCACTTGATGATACAGTGACAGGTAACTGTTCTTTTATGATTATCTTGCGTATGTATTAAGAATTAATACATCTTATACATGATTTTGTATGAATTGCATGGAGATATGCTTTATATGTTGGGTCTGTATTTACTGTAGTACTTATCTCTTTATCTTTTGGGGAAAAGTTTGATATCACTGAATTCTGTGAAACATCGTATACTGCAGTAAGATGAGAATGAGATTGAGTTAACTTGGATTGTACTCGTGTTGTCTAATTCTGCCCACATTATTGCTATTGATATGTTAACCAAGTACAGAGCTATTGTAGATTCTTTCCAAGAGATGGTAAGATTCGGACCTGAAATGGCCGAAGAATGAACGATGTACGGTAAGGAGTCTAGATCTAGAATTCCTTTGATAACCGTATTGTTGATGATTCGATGATTATCGAAAGGAATGGAGTTATTCCTTATGCATTCAGTTGATTACTGAAATTGACTATACCATGAGTTGATTTGCCAGTAGCAGGAGAGTTGCTATAGTCTTCCCAGATGAGATTAGAGATTTGCCTTCTATCAGGGAGAATGATTTCAGCCTTGATTCGATATCAGTTACTGTTCTTATTTTAGAACTCTGTACAGAATGACACTGATGGGATTGAAAGAATTGACATATCAATAGAAAAGTACTGGTTGAGAGTTATATCTGATCGAGTGCTTATCTTTGAGATACTTCAGTCCTGTTTATGGGTTAATGAATTCTGTGTTCAGAGGTATTTTGATGATTTTATGCCGTTTATCTATGATGTTTTGATAGATTCGCAGCATATGACTGAATTGAATATTTTGTATGAACTGAGATATGATATATAGAAGCTGTTTAGATATGAATATGGATTGAGACAGATTGTATTCAGAGTATGTGATATCCGAATCTGGTATACTGATTGATATTGGCACCGTTAAGACCATGATCAGTGGCTAAGAACAACACCGATATCAGAAATTCATATTTGCCCGAGTTTAGCAGATTATTGTATATGATTGTTGTTTTGAAATTGCTTGAGAATTGTTATTGTTCTAAAACAGTATTTGAGACAGACATATTGTTTGGGGGACATTACATTCGAAGATGATATAGAAGGTGATTTAAACAACGTTGAAAATGTGATCGGTTAGTCAGAATCGACAGTGACTGTATTGTCAGGAATTGCGTTTTATGAGTTAAATAGATCAGTGATAATGATTGATATTTTGAGTCAGATCCGATATTGCTGTTGTTCAAAATTCGTGTTTGATACAGATTGTTGTATATTGTTGCAATTATATACAGTTCAAACCGACTCAGAGCATCGATCAGAGTAACAGGTATGTGACAGAATCGTCTCCTTGTGCTGAATCTTTCAGATTTATACAACAGAAGTCAATATCGATAGTCAGAACAGGGTATCGAGCAGAATATCAGGTAAGTAATACTGTATTGTATGTTAATAACTGATTTATTTGTGCCAGATATTTCGAATTTGAAATGACAGACATTGTCAGAAATGCGCAATAATTGATTCAGTGTACATCCTGATAGCAGAAAATGTATTGATAGAAACAGATGAGATTAGATATGGCAGAGTTTGTACTGAATTGACTGAATCGTCGACAGATGAAGACAGAAAGATAGAACCAGGAGATTGGTTATATCGATTATTGATTCCTGAATAGAAATGGGAGTACATTTCTATGAATTTCGGGATGAAATTATCGCAACTCTTTCTACGATTGTAATACGATGTGATTATGATTGATAGATTGCTCGAAGTTTACATATATTATTTTGTAAAAGACGACGTACAGATACGATCAGACGATTGAGATTTATGTCAGAAAAGGGGTCAGATTGTATTGAATGCCCAAATTGATTGTATCAGACTGTGACGTTCGGTTGATTTTGTATTTTGGCAGAATATACGATGAGTTTTTTTGTATAGCACCCACAGACCGACGGAGAGTCGGAGTGGAATATCCAGATACAGGAAGAGATCAGTAGAGCTGTAGTGCTGGATGGTAGCACTTTGTGATTGATTGTAATACGATAGCTGTCAGATGAGTATTGCCACTGAGTCAGAAAAAAACGAAGACAACTCCGAATAGATCGATTAAATATGCCAACGTCGGATGATGACTTTTGGTATTTGAAGCAAAGATTGAATATATCTTTGACCGGGATTAACCGATTTGATAACAGATGCGAATATTAATTTGTTAGGAGCTGTTGATTGGTATATACGGATGTGGAATAACCAGTATTTTGCGATTGATTCTATCACAAGTTATTTCGAGTGGTATGATGAAATTATACGTCTTGAATTATGATTCTAGATTTAAATCAGAATCCGAGATGAGACAGAAATTCTAGAATTGTTTTATGGCGGTGAATTCTCTTTTAGCTTTTGTATCTATCTCCTTCTTGTATCAGATATGGTATCTGATATGAGTACCGTGGCAGTCGAGTGATTGTTTGTGATTTCGAGGACGAAATCGATTCTTAGAGGGGGAGAATTGTAATGCCCAAGATTATATCACTGTACTTAATCCTGAATTAATTTCCAGAATTGTAATTAATGAAGATTTTCGGGGTTAAAGTGCAATTAGTGGGATTGGAATGAATTTGAGAAGAAAATGCATGAACAGGAGTGGTGGGCAGAGAATTGCGCGCACATGCGCGAGAAGATGCGCGCATATGCGCGAAGAGCAAGTGTGCGTGACTAGAAGGTCCCGCGCATATGCGCGAGAAGTATGCGCGCACATGCGCGAGCTGTTCAGGTCCAGGATATGCCGAGGCGAAGACCTCGCGCATATGCGCGAGACAGAGCGCGCATATGCGCGAGAGGTTCGAACAGCCACCTGCGAGAACAGAGATTCTCGCGCATATGCGCCGAGAAGGCGCGCGCATATGCGCGAGCAGCAGAACACTTTAGAGCCGAGACCAGTAGGTCAAGCACATATGCGCCGGTAGAGGACGCGCATATGCGCGAGACGTGTTTTATGAAGGTTGAGCCATTTTTCTTCAGCATGCAATGGATATATATAATTGCACCAATTTGGTCGAGATTTCAGAAGGGAAAATCGATAGTTCCTCAGCAAAAATTCTCAAGATTTCTTCGTAGCTTCAAACCGTGATTTCGAAGAATCCGCCCGTCAGAATTTGAATCCGGACACGGTACTGAGATCCTATCGTCGACAGCTACAACAGGACGTAAGTTGTGCTACGTTTTGATATGATTTGAAAATATGATATTGTTAGAATTGAACAAAATTCATGTATGATGTTCTTGACATAGTAAACATCGTAGAATAGAAACCGGACTGAAGAATAGATACCGTATGGAATTATAATGATTTTCGGAAGGAATTGACTGAGATTTGATATCAGATTTGTATCATTACTGATTATGAATTAAGATTTCATTATTGTTATGTGTTCTGAATTTACTGATCAGTATATAATGGAAGTCAGATCGAAGAACAGACTGTGTATGCAATTGATATGATTTTCAGAACTGTTATGATAGAGATTGTATGGAATTGAGAGTATGAGCTATTATTGTTGAGAGTATGAATTATACCGATATTAATTATTAGTTCTGATAGTATATCTGTGATGTTGAGATTGATGGGATTACTGAGATTGTATTTTTATGTCGTCGCAATATCAGTAAATTGATATTGATCAGATTCAGTATTTATTGAGATTGTACCATATGTCGTTGACATTGATCAGATTATGTTTTGATTTGAGTATTGATCAGAACAGATTTGGAATTGAGTTATATATTGATATTGTGCCTGTTCGATATTGTCATTGCCAGATTGGGTATGGACAGAGTTGAATTCGAGACTTCGTTTTCGTCGGACCGAGAAGAAAAAGGTATAAATTAATGTTGAGTTGGGATGGCACAACTCGAGTGAGGTTTGACTCGAGTTTCCCTAAATCACATACTTTATTTTATTGCATTGATATTTGCAATTAATGAATGAATTGATATGCTTGTTCTATTGATATATAGATAGCAGGTATTAAATGATTGGTCTTGTGATTGAAGTGCCTGATAGTGATAGAATCGTCACTGGCACATTGCACCTTGTCACAGGATAGGAATATGGCAGAAGTGCCATAGTATTTGACAGATAGGTCAGGACATCGGACGTTTGGTCATATCGAAGTGGATAGAATTGGAGTTGCTTCTATTACTGATGTTCGATATGGAAAGGGCCAAAGTCTGTGAATAAGAACGTACCACCACCCCGATCGGGAGTGTAGGTGGGTGTATGTTCTTATTCTGATCGGGATCCCTAGATTAGGACTGAGTCGAGTCTGAGTCTGAGAATCACGGAGAGTGATTCATTGATTGCTATTGATTTATGTTCCTGATTTTGGTACACGTTTAGAATATGACTTTTTATTGATATTGATTCATGTTCTGACTTTGATACATATTATGAATATATGTGATATGCTTTATATTGTTTATATGATTGCATGTATACATGGTTTATACTGAGAATATAATTCTCACCGGAGTTATCCGGCTGTTGACTTGTTTGTATGTGTGCATGACAACAGGTGGGACAGTATTAGGGTCAAGAAGAGAACGAGGCTGGACTAGATAGCGTGGAGGCTCCGGACTTGGCTTAGAGATAGGGTTGGACACTGGATATTATATGTTTAAACCTAAGTTGAATAAATGTATGTGGTACAGGACTTGTACTTTTATATACTTAGATGTATATATGTTTTATTTCACTACGTTCCGCAATAAAAAAAAAAATTTATGTCCCACATTACTTAATTGTGTATGTGATAATACTAACGATTAAGGAAATGAATTAGCGTCCGGGTACCCACATCAGTGGACCCTAAGAAAGTAGAGGCAATCAAGGACTGGCCGCAACCAAAAACAGTAACCGAGGTAAGAAGTTTTCTGGGTTTAGCTGGCTACTATAGAAAATTTGTGGAAGGATTTTCTTCGATAGTCATTCCTCTTACCAGACTTACTCAGAAGAATTCAAAATTTATTTAGAATGAAGCATGCGGGAAAAGTTTCGAAACCCTTAAAACCAAGATAGTATCTACACTAGTACTAATTCTTCCCGAGGATGGCAAGAACTTCACAATATATAGTGACGCTTCAAAAGGAGGATTAGGGTGTGTGCTTATGAAAGAAGGTCAAGTAATTGCCTATGGCTCATGGCAATTAAAACCATATGAGCGAAATTATCCAACTCATGACCTTGACTTAGCTGCAGTCGTATTTACGCTCAAAATCTGGAGGCACTACCTTTATGGAGTAAAATGCGAAGTATTTACTGATCACTAGAGCCTCAAATACATATTTACCCAAAAAGAATTAAACATGAGGCAAAGAAGGTGGATGGAACTTCTATAAAATTATGATTTATCAATCAATTACCATTCTATTAAGACAAATAAGGTGGCATATGCTCTTAGCCGAAAGAACCTTGGGAAAGTAAGCTTATCTTCTCTATCAGTGCAACCATGCCTTCAAGAAGAAATCAAACTGAAGCAAAGCCAAGATTCCTCTATCTTCAAAATTAAATAACAAATTCAAGAAGGAAAAGCTCCATAATTTCAGATTGATGAAAATGGTTTTCTATGGAAGAAAGGACGATTGTGTTTGCCAGACATCGATTGATTCGGGAAAAAGTAATGGCCGAGGCTCATAAATTGAAATTTTCAGTGCATCCTGGAAGCATCAAGATGTACCGAGATCTGAAAAATAATTATTGGTGGAACAGAATGAAGAAAGACGTAGCTGTCTTTGTTGCAAAGTGCTTAACCTATCAACAAGTCAAGGCGGAACATCAATGGCCTAGAGAACTCCTAAAACCATTGGAAATACCAAAGTGGAAGTGAGATAACATCTCCATGGACTTCGTAGTAGGGCTGCCGAAATCAAGGCAAGGTCACGATGGGATCTGGGTAATCATTGACAGATTGAACAAGTCTGCACATTTCTTACCAGTGTGAATGAATTACAACTTGGACAAATTAGGCACCTTGTACACGGATAACATAGTAAGATTACACGAAGTTCCGGCAAGTATATTATCTGACAGAGATCCAAGATTCGTATCTCGATTTTGGAGGAGTTTTAAAAAAGCTATTGGAACCAAAATAACTCTCAGCACGGCCTATCATCCACAAACTGATGGCCAAACCGAAAGAACAATTCAAACTCTCGAGGACATGTTAAGGGCATGTGCTCAGGACTTTCATGGTAATTGGAGCGAGCAATTACCGCTGATAGAATTTGCTTATAATAACAGTTACCACAACATCATTGAAATGGCTCCGTATGAAGCACTGTATGGTCGAAAGTGTAGATCACCTTTATACTGGGATGAAGTCGGAGAAAAAGCTATCACTGGACCTGAGCTTGTTCAAGTAACCATTGACAAGGTCGCTATAATCAAAGAAAGGCTCAAGACAGCTCAAGATAGACAAAAGAGTTGGGAAAATTTAAAGAAGACCCTTGAAATTCGAGATCAGTGAAAAGACGTATGATAAAGTCTCCCATATGAATAGAGTGGTTCGATTTAGCAAGTCCGGAAAGCCAAAACCAAGATATATAGGACCATTCTAGATACTAGAGAAAGTGAGAACTCTAGCCTACCGACTGGATTTCTCACCGGATATGTCCAGAATCCACAACGTTTTTTGCATATCACAACTGAGGAAATATATCAAGACCCAAGTCACATCCTTAAAGTGGCACCGCTGATGATCGAAGGACACTTGAACGAAGAGATGAAGTATGAAGAAGTCCCTATTCGGATAGTGGACACCAAAGATCAAGTATTGAGACACCGAACAATCACATTTGTCAAATTAGAGTAGTCAAATCATACTGAACGGGAAGCAACCTGAGAACTAGAAGAGAAGATGCGCACACAATACCCTCATCTATTCAAAAGATCGAGCCGATCCAAGTTTCGAGGACGAAACTTTCCATAAAGAGGGTGGGATGTGAGAACCCGGAATTCCCGAATCAATTCATGTAAGAAATAAAATCTCTAAACTA
Source organism: Primulina huaijiensis (assembly GCF_012295235.1). Taxonomy (NCBI): domain Eukaryota; kingdom Viridiplantae; phylum Streptophyta; class Magnoliopsida; order Lamiales; family Gesneriaceae; genus Primulina; species Primulina huaijiensis. Next base: position 7,021,911 of record NC_133309.1, read on the forward strand.
AGCTCAAAACTTTCATTCTAACCATAAAACTCAAATATCAACTTAAATTTTCAGTCAACATGACTTGAGGAAGTAGCTCTGAAGCTCGGAGATTAACTCAACGGTAAGATATGCTATAAGAAATCCCATCAACTGAAGAATCGTCATCGGAGAAGTAAACTCCCAGCTCAAGGATTCAATCTTTTAGCTCAATGAAGCTCAACCATGTTTGTCCTAAAATGGACCAAAAAGGAAGCTAAAGGAGGAGCTAAGGGAAAGGACATATTTATTATGTAAGAAATGTCCTTTGAGTTGATCTAAATGACTCTTGGTGCTGGGGATATCTTTGACCACAATTATAACCATTCTTGGGCCTCAAGAAGTCGGCCATGAGGAAGGGTTAGAGACATTTTTGGCATCTATAAATACCACATGCTATGCTTCAAAACTCATACAAGAAGCTCCCACCAAAGCACTAAAATTTCGGCCTTCCCCTCTACAAAAAAACTTGCGGCCGTCACTTAGCAAGGAGAAATGAGGTTTGTCTCGGAGTTTCGTGCTGGAGAATATTGTCAAAACTGTGGGAAAACTCTGCCAAAAATTCGGTCATCACTTGGTCCGAATCTAGCAAGTTCGTTCGACCGAGTTCTACACATTCAAACCGTAACTTCAAGANTATCATGACATGCATGTGTGTGTGTCCATTTCTTTCGAAAAATACAGTTTTTATTTTAAAATTTCGATCGATGCTATGTCTTTCTGGTTTTCGATATTCTTTGACTCGCTGTGTGATACTACTTAAATTATAATTCATCCAAGTGTAGGTTGTCTGCAAGTAATATATTTCGTAAGTACGAGATCGATCCACAGAGAGGTTATTTTAAGTTTAAATTTATTAATTTATAGATTAACAAATGCAAGAACGAAGTTTACAAATTATAAATTTTGTCAAGGCTCGAGGATTTATTCTTGGTTTATGCAATATTGTTTAACTAAAAGTAAAACAAAGGAAACTACCATTAATAATGGTTCCAAGAAAAAAAAATATTTAAACACACACCTAATATAATATAGTTCTCACTACAGAAAATACCGAATTCACCGATATTTTATATATGGTACCTATGATTATATATATAACTATATAAATATATAATTGCATAAAATAAATGTTAAATAATATCATAATATTTCATTTAGAACAACCGGCAGAGCCACGCTATT
>NC_133309.1:7023230-7025063 GCF_012295235.1 Primulina huaijiensis
CAGAGCCACGCTATCGTCTAAATGAAATATATGATATAATTATATATATATATATATATATATATATGTATGTATAATATAACAATAATAATTGATGAAATATTTATTGTATCAAAATTAAACAACAAATCAAGATAACCACTTAAATGGTATCAAGCATTTGATGTAAATTGATAACAACAAATAATTCATTTTTATACCTACAATAAAAAGAAATTAGCAAAACGAAAAGAAATAAAGAAAGAATATACAAAATATAAACAATCTTACTTCACCAAGAATTCATCCTCTTCACCTTGACATAATAGATTTAGCTTTCCATGAACTTACTTTTGATCAACACTAAAAACATCACTCATAATTTGGAAAATGAAAAATATATTGGAACTTAGAACTTTTATACACACTCACACTATATTTTACAATGAGATAGAATGATTCTCAAGCTAGCACAAGGCCTCTATTTATAGGCCAAATGAGAGAAAGAGTCAAAAATTCTATTAATGCAATGTAGTTGTAATAGTAGTCTTTGTTTCCTACAACTTCAATTCTATGCCCCTTCTTTCAATGCTTTGTTCCACGACTTTAATCATCGAATTTGACTCAGCTCAAAACAGCAAACATGTGGGCAATTGTCTGTAGATGAATTTGACCACTTGGTTTACTTCATTTGGTTAAATATTGAAATAGTTATGATTTTTTTACTATATGTTGGTCATAGTAAAAGTAAATTTGTCCTCCTTTTGATATTTTCACAATTTAATCATATTAACCAACTTTTTAGGCAATCATGTCTTCTGCAAAGTTGTAGATAATTTCTCAAGGATTCCAAAAATATTTAAATCACCTCCATTTATATTTTCTAGCTTGAGTTATCATTATTTTCCCAACACGTAGAAAACCTGAAAATAAAACATATTTAGTAAGACATTTAAATATAAACACACAATACTAAAATAACATAATTTTATAATTTTAATGAAACTTAAATTTTAAAATATAGGTTTTAACATATAATAAATTATTAATTTTAAGTTTCATCACACCCCCACACTATCTTATTACTAGTCCCTTAGTAATAAAATTTATCGAAAAATCACAACCTAGATTCTTTATTCCTTTTATATATTCAAATATACAAACATAGTCATTTTAAAAACAAACTCATATACCGATTTATATATATATATATTCATTTAATATAATAATATATAATTAGATTTGTTTTTATTATTATTTTCACATGATATATAAAGTAACAATATATATATATATATTTTTAATTTCTAAATTTTTTTATGATAATATAGTCAAAAAGATAATTCACACCACCCACCATAACATGTATAGTATCGAGAATTTTTTTGTAAAAGCCTCAACTCCATATTCTTTCATGTCAAAATATTTAATGGATAGCTGATTTACACTCATGGAATTGGAATGAATATTAACTCTCATTGAAAAAGGCTAATTAGTAAAGCAGACAATTAAATAAACTAATATTGAAAACAAAATAGGAAAATTTACAAAGAATAAAATCCTCTTTTTTCTCTCTTTTTTTATTTTTCTTTTTTTTATTAACGTGACTGCAAAGTTTTACAATGACATAATTTTTTTTTCAAACATTCTACCATAAATGTCTACATATATAAACATTTATATAATGGATACATTCGACTACCTTTGAAACTTATCCAACACAAACAAATCTTTTTTTTTTAGAACATATTGATTGATGGATTTTTTTTTAGATCACATTTATAGTACATCAATCAAATCTAAAAAAAACAATTACAATGAACAAAGAACTTTGCAGTCCGTTATTTATCTTCT
>NC_133309.1:7025296-7031449 GCF_012295235.1 Primulina huaijiensis
ATTTTTTTATAAAAACAAACTAAGAGGAGAAGAAGAAGAGGAGATTTTTCATACCTTAAAGAGAAAACAAAATATTAAAACATATCGTTGAATCACAAGTTCAGCATCACATAAATTTTCTTTTCTTACTCTTGGATGTTGGCCAATTAAGTTGAGATAAGAATGGATCTGGTTCATGACTAAATCCTTGCAGTAAATCAATAAGTTCACCTTCACTTGTAGCAGAAACTAACATCCTTCGCGAAGCTAATGAAATAAATCCCTGTTCCACAACATCATCAAGAAACGATAGCAGTTTATCATAATAATTGTTAACATTTAACAAACCAATTGGCTTATTGTGGATATTTAATTGTGCCCAATAAACAGTATGAAATATTTCTTCCAAAGTACCGAAACCTCCCGGCAAAGCAATGAAAGCATCTGAATGTTCAATCATTTGAGTAATTCATTCATACACGTTGTCCACTTTCATGTCTTCTCCTATTGTTGGTCCAGTAAGACTGGCTAAGGTAGTCGGAATAATACCTAAGACTTCACTTCCACCTGCATGCGCAGATTTTGCAACTTTTCCCATGAGACCAACTTCACCACCACCATATACCAAATGAATCTTTTTTTTAGCAAGTGTTATTCCAAGCTTTTCTGCTGCCTCTTCATAAATTGAATCTTTTCCTGCACTAGATCCACAAAATACACAAATATTTTTGATTTTACTTACCGTGGACGTCGACATGTTGAGAAATATGTTTTCTGCAATTGTTAAATCACAGCATATGAATTTATAAGCGTAACATGCCAAAAGTCAATATTTGAACAGGAAATTATTATTATTAAAAGAAAATAAAAATGACATAAATTAAAACACATATATACAGCGTAGTTGTGATTGTGGCTCACATCTTCCTCTGATTTTACGTTCAGTAACGGCTTCAACGCCTTCTATGAGTCGAGGATATGCTTCCCATCCAATTTTCTTATAAATTGGCAAACAGGGTCTTTTAACGTCAGATTCCCGAGACGAAATTGTATATATATATTTACTTATCTAAACAGATATGCGTTACTACAGTAGGATCTTTATAAGGCTGATTCCACCGTCCATATTGATATTCCTCATGTTTAAATTGCCATCATAGTTTAAGAAGTTCATTTTGCACGTACCCACTAGAATGCGTATCAAGAACCTCTAGAAAATTATCCAAAGGCTCTTCACTCAGACCATTTATAATGAATAAAATTTTATATTCTCTATTCATTGATGTCATTCCAACTTTTTTGCATTTCCCTTTACAAGTCCACCTTGCACATTTATGACATCCACCTATACGTTTAGCTCTTCGCTTTTTGGCATATGTGCTTTTACCAAATCCTGGCATATGTCTTATTATTATTTCACTTGCTTCCCCAACCAGTCGGACTTTTGCTTCAATTATCAACCGGATATCATTCGGTATGCCATATGACATCATCAACCTTAGTCGCTCACATCTAGCTTTATAAATTTTTTTCAACGCATTATCAGGTAAACAAGCAAAATATTTACAAAGATTCACAATACAAGCATCCATATTATTATTATTATTATTATATATTTCAATTATTTTGGAAAAACTGAAAAAAACCGACTTAGATATTCACGGAGTACCGTTATCTGCCACTTAACCGGGAAATGAACTAGAATCTGCAAAAACAAAATGAAAATATCAAACAACTATTGTAGATCATATAAAGGCATAAAATCAACATTAAGAATTTCACTTTCTATAAAAGGCTTAAGTCTTTGCCCATTAACTTTAAACACGTCCTTATTTTTAGGATTTTCAATATCAACAGCACCATGAGTATAAACAAATTTAACTATAAATGGTCCTGACCATCTCGATCTTAGTTTTCCTGGAATTAAATGCAAACGAGAATTATAAAATAAAACTTTTTGTCCAATTTCAAATGAACTTCTCATAATATTTTTATCATGAAAGGCTTTAGTTTTATCTTTATAAATCATTGAATTTTCATATGAATCATTTCTTAATTCTTCTAGTTCATTTGATTGCAATTTTCTTAATTTAGATGCATCATCTAAATTAATATTAAATGCTTTAATTGCCTAATAAGCTTTATGATCAAGTTCAACCGGTAAATGACAATGTTTACCAAAAACAAACCTATATGGTGACATCCCTAATGATGTCTTAAATGCAGTTCTATATGTCCATAATGCATCAGTTAATCGTAAAGACCAATCTTTTCGATTTGGATTAACTGTTTTTTCTAAAATTTGTTTTATTTCTCTATTTGCAATTTCAACTTGACCATTACTTTGAGGATGATATGGGGTAGAAACTTTATGTGTAATGCCATATTTTCTTAACAAAGAAGAAAATGATTTATTTATAAAATGACTTCCCCCATCACTAATTATTGCTCTTGGTATTCCAAATCGACTAAAAATATTTTCTTTTAAAAATTTTATAACAACTTTATGATCATTTGTTCTACATGCAATTGCTTCAATCCATTTTGAAACATAATCAACAACCACTAAAATGTACGTATATCCAAAATATAATGGAAATGGACCCATAAAATCTATCCCCCAACTATCGAATATTTCAATAATTATGATTGGATTTAAAGGCATCATGTTTCGTTTTGAAATTGATCCTATCTTCTTACAGTTTTCACAAGATTTGCAAAATAAATGCGTATCTTTGAACAAAGAGGGCCAATAAAATCCACATTGTAAGATTTTTGCAGCTGTTTTATTGGATGAAAAATGACCTCCACATGCTTCAGAATGACAAAATTTAATAACATTACTTACTTCATTGTCGGGTATGCATCGTCGAAAAATTTGGTCAGGACAATACTTAAACAAGTAAGGATCATCCCAATAAAATTTTTTAACTTCTATCAAGAATTTATTCTTATCCTGTGAATTCCAATGAGAAGGCATTTTATTTGTCACAATAAAATTTACAATGTTAGCAAACCAGGGCATAATAGTAGCATAAAACAACTGATCATCTGGAAAATTTTCATTTATTGGTATTTCATTATGAGATGATTCAGTCATTATTCTAGATAAATGATCGGCTACGACATTTTCTTTTCCTTTTTTATCTTTAATTATAATATCAAATTCTTGTAACAATAAAATCCACCGTATTAATCTTGGCTTAGCATCTTGTTTATTTGATAAATATTTTACGGCAGAATGATCAGTGTACACAATAGTAGTAGAACCAATTAAATAAGATCGAAACTTATCTAATGCAAATACTACTGAAAGTAATTCTTTTTCAGTAGTTGAATAATTTATTTGGGCACTATTTAAGGTTCTACTAGCATAATAGATTGCATACGGTTTTCCTTCTTTTCTCTGTCCTAACACAGCTCCTATAGCATAATCACTTGCATCACACATTAATTCAAATGGTAAAGACCAATCTGGAGGTTGTAAAATAGGTGATGTAATTAAAAGATTAATTATTTTTTTAAAAGCATTTTCACATTTCTGAGTCCATTCAAATTGTGTATCTTTTGTTAAAAGATTCGAAATTGGTTTAGATATTATGCTGAAATTTTTTATAAACCTTCTATAAAAACCTGCATGACCCAAGAATGATCGAACTTCTTTGACCGTTTTTGGTGATGTTAAATTAGCAATAACATCAACTTTGGCTTTATCAACTTCAATTCCTTTTTCAGATATCACATGACCTAACACAATCCCAGATTTAACCATATAATGACATTTTTCCCAATTTAAAACAAGATTTTTTTCTTCACATCGTTTTAATACTTCTTCTAGGTTTTTAAGACAATTTTCAAATGAGTTTCCAAAAACAGTTATATCATCCATAAAAACTTCTACAAATTCTTCAATCATATCACTGAAAATACTTAACATGCATCTTTGAAAAGTAGCCGGAGCATTACATAAACCAAATGGCATTCTTTTAAATGCAAAAGTTCCGAAGGGACAAGTGAAAGTAGTTTTTTCTTGATCTTCTAATGATATATGTATTTGATAATACCCCGAATACCCATCAAGAAAACAATAATAAGAATTTCCTACTACTTTTTCTAGAATTTGATCTAAAAATTGTAGTGGAAAATGATATTTTCTAGTTCCATTATTTAATTTTCTATAATCAATACACATACGCCAACTAGATGGAATCCTAGCTTGTAATAACTCTCCCTTTTCATTTTTTATAACAGTGATGCCTGACTTTTTAGGTACTACTTGTGTTGGACTTACCCATTTACTATCTGTGGGGACCCGGACGCTAATTCATTTCCTTAATCGTTATTAATATCAAATGAACACTTACGTAATGTGGGACATAATTTTTTTTTTTTTAAATTATAAATGCGGAAACGTCACGTAAATTAATCTAATTTACATATTAACATAAAAGTACAATTCATGTACTAAATACATTCTTATCATACTAGGGTTCAACTACGTATCAGTGCTGAATCCTAATCTGCTTCTAAGCCCGGATCTCCACGCTAACTAGTCCAGCCTTGTTCTCTTCTTGACCCTGATCCTGTCCCACCTGTTATCATGCACACATACAAACAAGACAACAGCCGGATAACTCCGGTGAGGATTATATTCTCAGCATAAACCATGTATACATGCAATCATATAATCAATGTAAAATCATATAAAAGATATTCATAACATGCATACGAATCAGAACATGAATAAAGTATTCGTCGCATGTATCAAAATCCGAAACATGGATCAATATCAATAAAAGTCATATTCTAAACATGTACCAAAATCAGGAACATAAATTAATATCAATCAATGAATCACTCTCCGTGATTCTCAGACTCAGACTCGACTCAGTCCTAATCTAGGGATCCCGATCAGAATAAGAATATACACCCACCTACACTCCCGATCGGGGTGGTGGTACGATCTTATTCACAGACTTTGGCCCTTTCCATATCGAACATCAGTAATAGAAGCAGCTCCAATTCTATCCACTTCGTTATGACCAAACGTCCGATGTCCTGACCTATCTGTCAAATACTATGGCACTTCTGCCATATTCCTATCCTGTGACAATGTGCAATGTGCCCGTGGCGATCCCACCACTATCAGGCACTTCTGTCACAATATGACTCGTCTAATACTCGTCTAAAATCAATAGAACAAGCATATCAATTCATCAATTGCACATATCAATGCAATAAAATAAAGTATGTGATTTAGGGGAAACTCGAGTCAAACCTCACTCGAGTTGTGCAATCCCAACTCAACATTAATTTATACCTTTATCTTCTCGGTCTGACAAAGACGAAGTCTCGCATTCCAATCTGTCCATACCCAAATCTGGCAATGACAATATCGAATAGATACAATATCAGTATATAACTCAGTTCAAAACCTGTTCTGATCAATACTCAAATCAAAACACAATCTGATCAATGTCAATAGACATACGATACCACAATACAATCTCAATCACTACAGAATCTGATCAATATCAATTTACGGGTGTTTCGACGGCATAACACTACAGTCTCGATAACCCCGTCAATCTCAACATCACATATATACTACCAGAACTCATAATCAATATCGGTATAATTCAAACTCTCAACAATAATAGATCACTCTCAATTCAGTACAATCTCTATCATAACAGTTCTGAAAATCATATCAATTGCATACACAGTCTGTTCTTCGATCTGACTTCAATTATATACTGATCAGTAAATCCAGAACACATAACAATAATCAAATCTCAATTCATAAGCAGTAATGATACAAATCTGATATCAAATCTCAGTCAATTCCTTCCTAAAATCATAATAATTCTCTACAGTTCTCGTTCTTCAATCCGGTTTCGATGATACGATGTCTACTATGTCAAGAACAGCATATATGAATCATATCCTATTCCGACAATATCATAACTTCAAATCATGTTTAAACGTAACAAAACTTACGTCCAGTTGTAGCCTGCATCGATAGGAACACGATACCGCAGTCGGATTTAAAATCTAACAGACAGATCGAAATATAAAGGCGTAAGGATTTTTCAACCTTTCTCTGAAGCCTTCCTCGTTCCTTTCCTTCTTATCCTCCGCAGATTGAAATGTTTGTTATATATATATATATAT
>NC_133309.1:7032706-7084190 GCF_012295235.1 Primulina huaijiensis
TGTTTAAAAACTTCATAGATATCAGAATCATTTTTTTGTTTTTTATGATTTGTTAATGCATGAGGAAATGGTGGAGGTTTATTTGATTCATTTACTATTTCAGATGATTTATCATTCAACATATTATTTTTAGAATTTAAGGTATCATCATTCTCAAAAGTATCAGGATTATCATCCTTACTCTTTGATTTTAAATGATCCTTGTTTTCATTACTATATGGATCATTAACTATTTTACCACTTCTAAGGGTAATAACAGATTTTATTTGATCAATTTTTTCAATTTTTAATTCTTGATTTTGATTTTTAGGATTAGGTTGAGGTTGAGATGGAAATTTTCCTTTTTCATGAATATTAAGTGCAGATGCAAATTTTGCAATTGTTTCTTTCAAATCAGTCATAGATTGACTGTTTTGAATATTGATAGATTCTTGCTTTTGGATAAATGCATGAATTACATCTTCAAAGTTTTTTCTTGGAGGTGTAACATAAGGAATATAACCTTGATGATTTTGGTTATTTTGAAAATATTGTTGTGAGGGTTGTGCATTATTATCATTCCTCCAACTAAAATTAGGATGATTTTTTCATCAAGGATTATATGATGTTGAAAAAGGATCTAATATTGGTTTTTTTAATTGTTAACATAATTTGCTTGTTCATGGAGACATTCTTTAAATGAAGGTAATGTTGGACAGTCTTTGGTAGCATTATCATGTGTATCACATATATGACAAACAATTTCTTGAATATCTTTTAATTGACCACTCTTTTTCATTTCTAATGACTCAATTTTTCTTGCTAAAGATGCAAGTTTAGCTTGAATATCTATATCATCTTTAAGATTATAAATACCACCCCCATTTGTTGAATTATTGATTTTAGTTGTTGGTGGTTCTATGGTGCCTATATTATCCCAATTTTGAGCATTTTCTGCTAATGAATCCAAATACTCCATAGCTTCATTTGGTTTTTTATCTTCAAAAGTTCCATTACACATGAATTCTATCTTTTGCCTATCTTTAGGTATTAGACCTTCATAAAAGTGAGAAACTATTCTCCATGTTTCAAAACCATGATGTGGGCATGTATTAAGTAATTCTTTATATCTATCCCAATATTGATAAAATGTTTCTTCTTGTTTTTTAGAAAAAATAGTAATTTGTCTTTTAAAAGAGTTTGTTCTATGGGAAGGAAAAAACTTTTTGAGAAATTGTCGTTGCATTTCTTCCCATGATCTTATTGAACTTGATCTCAAATTTTGTAGCCATGTTTTAGCTTTATCTTTTAAAGAAAAAGCTAAAAGCTTTAATCGAACAATATCCATGCTACAATTTTGATCATTATAAGTGTTACAAACTTTCTCAAATTCTCTTAGGTGTAAATATAGATTTTCAGAATCTAAGCCATGAAAATTTGGTAAAAGTTGAATAATTTGAGGTTTAAAGTTGAAATTAGATGCATCAGGAGGAAAAACTAAACAAGATGGGGCACTAGTTCTAATAGGGTTCATATGGTGCCTAAGTGTTCTTAATTGATCATGTTCTTGATTATTATTATTATTATTGTTATTATTGTTATCATTATCTTGATTATTTGAATTATCATCCATGTTTAAATTATTTTCAGATACTCGAATAAGTCTACCACTTTTTTTTCGACTCCAAATACTCATACAAAAAAAAACACAATACTTATAAATAAAACATAATTAACAAATATAAACTTAATTTATACCTCCCCGGCAACGGCGCCAAAAACTTGCTACTACTTAAATTATAATTCACCCAAGTGTAGGTTGTCTGCAAGTAATATATTTCGTAAGTACGAGATCGATCCACAGAGAGGTTATTTTAAGTTTAAATTTATTAATTTATAGATTACCAAATGCAAGAACGAAGTTTACAAATTATAAATTTTGTCAAGGCTCGAGGATTTATTCTTGGTTTATGCAATATTGTTTAACTAAAAGTAAAACAAAAAAAACCACCATAAATAATGGTTCCAAGAAAATAAAAATATTTAAACACACACCTAATATAATATAGTTTTCACTATAGAAAATACCGAGTTCACCGATATTTTATATATAGTACCTATGATTATATATATAACTATATAAATATATAACTGCATAAAATAAATGTTAAATTAAATCATTATATTTCATTTAGAACAACCGGCAGAGCCACGCTATCGTCTAAATGAAACATATGATATAATTATATAAATTAATATATATATATATATATATATATGTATATATATATGTATGTACAATATAACAATAATAATTGATGAAATATTTAATGTATCAAAATTAAACAACAAATCAAGATAACCACTTAAATGGTATCAAGCATTTGATGTAAATTGATAACAATAAATAATTCATTTTTATACCTACAATAAAAAGAAATTAGCAAAATGAAAAGAAATAAAGAAAGAATATACAAAATATAAACAATCTTACTTCATCAAGAATTCATCCTCTTCACCTTGACATAATAGATTTAGCTTTCCATGAACTTAGTTTTGATCAACACAAAAAACATCACTTATAATTTGGAAAATGAAAAATATATTGGAACTTAGAACTTTTATACACACTCACACTATATTTTACAATGAGATATAATGATTCTCAAGCTAGCACAAGGCCTCTATTTATAGGCCAAATGAGGGAAATTGTCAAAAATTCTATTAATGCAATGTAGTTGTAATAGTAGTCTTTATCTCCTCCAACTTCAATTCCATGCCCCTTCTTTCAATGCTTTGTTCCACGACTTTAATCATCGAATTTGACTCAGCTCAAAACAGCAAACATGTGAAGAATTGTCTGTAGATGAATTTGGCCACTTGGTTCACCTCTTTTGGTTAAATATTGAAATAGTTATGATTTTTTTACTATATGATGGTCATGGTGAAAGTAAATTTGTCCTCCTTTTGATATTTTCACAATTTGATAATCTTAACCAACTTTTTAGGTAATCATGTCTTCTGCAAAGTTGTAGATAATTTCTCAAGGATCCCAAAAATATTTGAATTAGCTCCATTTGAATTTTCTAGCTTGAGTTATCATTATTTTACCAACACGTAGAAAACCAGAAAATAAAACATATTTAGTAAGACATTTATATATAAACACACAATACTAAAATAACATAATTTTATAATTTTAATGAAACTTAAATTTTAAAATATAGGTTTTAACATATAATAAATTATTAATTTTAAGTTTCATCACTGTGTTCGTTCAAAAAAATTATGATAAGTTCTGTTCGATAAGTTGAATTCTGTAATACTCTGTTACAAATCGAGTTGTATACGGAACGATAATTGTAGTTCTGTCCAGCCCCCATCAGTTGGTATAAAATCGTGTTCTGTCTGGCCCCTATCGGTGGATATAAAACTGTGTTCTGTCTGGCCCCTTAGATGACTAACATATTGGGGAAAATTTGACCATAGAAAATGAGAAGAGTAACAGTTTTTTGTTTGATCTGCTTCTTAATTATTGTTTCTGTTCTACTTCTGAATTATTTATTCTGAAACGTCTGATGGTCTTTGTCTAACTTGATTCGGTTCTAATAAGGTAAAATAATAAGTTTTGAAAGTTGTAAAAAAAGAATAGTTAAAGATTAAGTTCTATATGTATCTTTGGAAATCGATCGACCCCCACTTGCTGAGTGTTTTCCAAAACACTCACCCCTTACAAATTTCAGATAAGAATAAAGAACAACTTAATGAGGAGCAACAAGAAGCTTTATGGGGATGGTGATCGAACGACAAGATAAAGAATCGAGATTTTTACCTTTTCTTTTGTTTAGCTTCCACAAAACTTTAATGTAATTTTTATTTCGTTGTCATTGTGAAGACAATATTTTATTTATGAAAAAGACTGATTTATTTGGCTTTTCGATACGAGGCTTATTGTTTTCAAGTAATTGTTAAACAATGCCGGATGTAACCTACTGAAACGTCTGCTATTCTTATTGCTTAAAAGGTACTAATTTTTTTTCTAACCATACTATTTCGGTCGAATTACTTGTATACATATATAAAATATTTTTGCACCATTTTAAAAATAAACAAACCAACTAGTACTTGAAAATCAAATGAAATAGTCAAAACATGAAATCGTCAAATGTTTTACAAAACCTAAAAAACAATAAATTTGAAAAGTATAGCGCATACTAAACCTCTCAAAAATCTCTCAAAAGCATAAATAAATAGTCGTAAAAATCTTTAACATAATCATAAACGTAAATCATAAGTGCGGAAAAATAGAACGCTGGTCCTCGGGTTATGTGCACCTTTAGTCCAGTCAGGTCAACCATCAAGACCTCCATCAAACTCATCTGCATCCATCACACCTAGTGAGTCTAAAGACTCAACACACCATAATCTTTATAACAAGTAATACGTATAAAATCACAAGCAACAGTGCAAAGACTTTTAAGTAAAAATAAAATTTTCATGACATTATGCATAACATAAACCTCAACCTTTTTTCTTTTTCTCATTCATAACATGTATCCTTTCATCATGATCATAAACATTTTTTCTTTTTATTGAATTCAGATCGTTAATTGTGACTTTCCTCATCTTCAAAAAGTCGATGCATCCATCTACATGTAACCACAGTACTGGGCGACGGGGATATCAGCGACACTCTCTCGTCAACTGATCCTTGGCCTATCCTCATCGAATGGAAATACAACGTCGGGCTCTCTCTGGGGCCTTCTCCCATAAATGGCTCCCTCTAGGGCCTTTTCTCTCACGATATCCCCATTCTTATCCTCAATAGTTACAATTACTTCACTTCTTTCGACATTTTTCATTTTCATCACTTTATAAAATCATGCATTTAATAGCCGTTTCTTTTTAAAAGCAAGCATGCAATGTAACTTTTAACTTTATCGTTTCAAAAAAAATTCCATAAATAATCATAAAATTCCATAAACCTTTAAAATAAACATTTTAGTATATAAAAATCTTTAAACATTTAAAATAAACATAATAGCATATAAAGCAGCATTCAGAGCACTGCCATGACATTTAATAATTTTCGGGTGTAAAATTGCCATTTTACCCATAGACGTAAAATTTCACGTTTTTGACTTTTTCTTAATTTTCTTGACTCTAACATGCCCCAAATAATTATTTAAGCATAAATTAATTTTTCCATAATTTTATTTAGCTTAAATAATATACTTTTTAATTTATCCTTAATTATTCGTTTTTAATGTGTTTTACTCCCGAATAATTTCAAAATTTAACATAAAATTCCTAAATATAAGAGTTAGACTTTTTATATTATTTTAGCCCTCGTGAATCACGAATCGACCCCCTTGAGCCGTGTTTCGACTTATTTTCTAAAAACAATAACCTAGCCTACGGTTCAAGCCACTTACGAGCCATCAAATTTTTTATCGAGCCAAGCTCGAGCCACACCAAGCCAGCCCCTTCCTAGACCTTCTATGGACCCTCTTGGACCGACATAACCCCATGAACCAGCCCCCTAGCTTGAAACCGAAGCCAACTCCAGCAGCAAGCGAGGTCGAGACTCCTATTGTGCATGGACTCTATATATGTTTGTGTGCCTAGGACTCTAGCCATCGCCCCAGTCCTTGAACCAGCCTGTTGTGCACCAACCTAGGACCCTAAGGATGCAACCTAGCCCAGTCCAAAGTCCCCAGACCGAGCCATCTTCCCTGTGCAAGCCGCTGAACCCTGCACGATTTACCTGAAGTTCACGGGATAGGAGTCCCAGCCCTCTCGACTCAAGCCCTAGCATGGCTAGGGCTCCAACCTCGACTCATCTAGACCCTGGCCGAGCCCTGGCCCCAAGCCATGACTCAGCCAAGCGCCCAAGTCCAAAACCGATAACCTAAGTTCCCTTTGACAGAAGTTGATTTCAGCTTTTGTTTCAACGGGTTGTGCAGCATATTCAAGTGTTGTAGGCCCCTTAGAAACGTATGAAAACATGATCGATCAAAGCCCTAGTCATGGCAGCCCCTTAAACACAATAAAATCATGAATTTGAATCCTATAATTATAAGTTTACCACACGTATATGAAATGGTACGAAAATAATCATAATAACTTCATGCTTTTCATACAAACAATGTTTAAAACAATAATACGATGTGATAGACAAGAAAAAGAGATGTACGGCATGCCTTTGTATTTTAAACGCACGATTATACATTGACGACGAAGAACGACGAGGAGGAGGGCCTAGGCTTGAATTTCCCTTGAAAGCTTTTCGAACTTTTCTTGCAATTTATGGAGTGTGTGTCGTGTGAATATAGGAGAGAATTCTGAAAAGTGGCGTGGGGTTTTGGGTTAATGGGGAGGGTTCAAACATATTTTATACTTAATTAATCCACTAACAAGGCTTAGGCTCATTAATGAATCTAATTAGGCCCATTAATGTATAATTAAGATTTTGCAAATAATTTAGTTTAAATAAGTTTTTGAATTTATTAGCCAGGTTGCCAAAACGTTCGTATTTTTGTTGAAAAACTAACACCGATAAGATTTACGTCCTGGCGTATAAAATCATTTCAAACCCCCTTATTTTCAAAAATATGAAAAATCATCAATCACATTTTAACTAATTAAGAACCATTATTTAATAAAAACATTTTTCATTTTTCATCCCTCGGTCTCCGTTCCTCGATCGCAACTCGAATAATCCTTAAAAATATAGTTTTATGCATAATGACAATAAAATCCTATTTAACATATAATAATGCATATCACATAATTAATTAAGCAATTAAAATCAATTAATTTTCCATTTTTCATATTTCCAAGATTTGCATGCAGTTGGATTACGTCGTCTTAATTTTGGACCTTACACCGACACTTTGGTCTCGGGGCGTGACATAGTAGGTCATCCCTGCTACTGTTTTCTTGACGGATATTCAGGCTATTATCAAATTCCTATTGCACTTGAAGATCATTTGGATGCCATTTGGATTATTTTAATGGATGCCATTTGGATTATGCAATTTGGATTATGCAATGCCCCAATAACATTTCAAAGATGTATGCTAAGCATTTTTAGCGACATGGTTGAAAATTGTTTGGAGATTTTCATGGATGATTTAACTGTTTTTGGGAATACATTTGATTATTGTCTTGAAAATTCAGAAAAAGTTTTAAAAAGATGCGAGGAAAAAGTTCTTATTTTAAATTTGAAAAAATGTCATTACATGATTACTTCTTGGATTGTTTTGGGACATGTCGTGTCATCTCATGGAATTGAAGTTGATAAAGCAAAAGTTTATGTTACTCCCAATTTACCCCATCCAAAAATCATTAAAGAAATTCGCTTATTTTTGGGATATGCTGGATTTTATAGGAGGTTTATAAAGGAATTTTGTTTAATCTCTAAACCCATTTGTAACCTCTTAACAAAAGACACTGTATTTGAGTGGACTCAAGAGTGTCAAAATCCTTTTGATAAAATCATTCGACCTTTAACATCAGCTCCTATCATGCAACCTCTTGATTGGTCTTTACAGTTTGAAATCATGTGCGACGCAAGTGATTATGCAGTCGGTGCAGTATTGGGTCAAAGATGAAACGGTAAGACTTATGTGATATATTAAGCAAGTAGAACTTTAAACAATGCTCAAATGAATCATTCCACAACTGAAAAAGAACTACTTGTTGTAATATATGCATTAGATAAATTTCGTTCTTATTTGATTGGATCAACGACTATTGTGTTTACTGATCATTCTGCTATTAGATATTTAATGACCAAACAGGATGCAAAACCACGACTGATACGATGAATTTTGTTGCTCCATGAATTTGACGTTGTGATCAAAGATTAAAAAAGAACAGAGAATGTCGTAGCCGATCATTTATCGAGACTAGTAAAATGATCATCTTGTGAAATGATACCAATTAACGATAAATTTCCTGATGAACATCTTTTTTAAGTTACTACTACACCTTGGTTTGCTAACATAGAAAATTTTCTTGTGATAGGAAAAATGCCACCGCAATGGAGTTCTCAAGATAAAAGAAAATTTTTGAAAGACGTAAAAAACTTTTATTGGGATGATCCGTATCTGTTCAAGTATTGTCCAGATCAAATTTTTTGACGTTGGATACCCGACAATGAGGTAAGTAGTGTCATTAAATTTTGTCATTCAGAAGCATGTGGAAGAAATTTTTCTTCAAAGAAAACGGCTGCAAAAATCTTGCAGTGTTGATTTTATTGGCCTAATTTGTTTAAAGACACCAACGAAATCTGCAAGATATGTGAAAATTGTCAAAAATTGCGGGCGATTTCAAAAAGAAACATGATGCCTTTGAATCCTATCATTGGAATTGAAATCTTTGATTGTAGAAGAATATTGATTTTATGGGACCTTTTCCACCGTCATTTGGATATTTGTATATTTCAGTTGCAGTTGATTATGTTTTCAAATGGATAGAGGAAATTCCATGTCGAACAAATGATCATAAAATCGTTATAAAATTTTTGAAAGAAAATATTTTTAGTTGATTTGGAATTCCTCGAGCCATGATAAGTGATGGGAGAACTCACTTTGTTAATAAATCATTTGGTTCATTAATGAAAAAATATGGTATTACTCACAAAGTAACTACTCCTTATGATCCTCAAACAAATGGGCAAGTTATATTAGCTAATAGAGAGATAAAGCAAATTTTAGAAAAAACTGTTAACCTAAATAGAAAAGATTGGTCTCTGCGACTTAATGATGCACTTTGGTCATATCGAACAACTTTTAAAACATCATTGAATATGTCTTCCTATAGGTTGGTTTACGGAAAACATTGTCATTTGCCTGTGCAATTGGAACATAAAGCTTATTGGGCAATCAAAACTTTTAATTCAAGCATAGATGCCAACAAATTGCGTAAATTGCAACTTAATGAACTCAAAAATGACGCGTATGAGAATTCAAAGATTTATAAAGCAAAAATCAAATCATTTCATAATAAAACAATTCTTAGAAAATCTTTTGAGATTGGTAAAAAAGTTTTGCTTTATAATTCTCAACTTCACATATTCCCAGAAAAATTACGATCAAGATGGACAGGCCCGTATGTTGTAAAGCGTGCGTATCCTTATGGAGCTGTGGATATTGAAAATCCTAAAAATGGTGATGTTTTTAAAGTATATGGACAAAGGCTTAAACCATTTTTAGAAAATAAAATATTTCAAGAAGAGTTTAATTCTCTTTCCGATCCTTGATTTTTTTTGTGTTGTATTTAGTTTTGTTTATTTTTATTTGAGGTTTCCTTAATATTTTTATTTTCCCGGTTAAATGGCGGATAACGGTACGCCGTGACTCTCATAGTTGGTTAAATTAGTTTCCCACAATTGCTGATGCAAAAATTAAAAAAAATCATTTATTTTCGTTTCAAAATAGATAAAATTCTCTCAAAAATTTGTAAATATATTCCCTTTGTTTCTGAAAATGTTCTAAGAAAAATTTATGCAGGTAGGTGTGAAAGATTGAGATTGCTAATACAAAAAGGAATTCCAAAAGATATTCGTCTTTTAATAAAAGCTAAGGTCCGATTAGGAGGAGAAGTTCCACAATCATTGCTCATTCGATATTTGCTTGGTTTAGGAAAAAGCACTATGCGAAAAAACGAAGGGCCAAAAGATTTGGGGTTTGTCATAAGTGTGCAAGATGGACTTGTGACAAACGATGCAGATCTTTGGAATGTGTTTCCAATAACAGAGAAGATAAAATTGGTTTAATTAAGAATGGGCTGAGTATGGAGTCTTAAGATAACATATTATTGACTCTTGAGAAGCATTCTAGTGGACATGTGCATATTAAACTTCTCCATTTATGGAACAATTCCCAGATGTGTGCCATAGTTTTGGGAATCCGACTAAAAAAGACCTTGTTTGCCAATTTATAAGAAAATTGGATGGGAAGCATATCCTCGACTCATAAAAGTTGTTTCTGGACGTAAAACCAGAGGAAAATTGTGAGCCGCAATCACACTACTGTTTATATGAATGTGTGTCGTTATTGTTTTTACTATTTATTCTGCTTACAGCTGTGACCCTAGTTTTCTCATGATAACATATTACCTCTATAAAATCTCTCATCTTTCTCTCTATTTTCGCAGAACAAAAAGAAAGTAAAAACATGGCTAGATCTTCTGCACAAATACTGAAAAATATATGTGTATTTTGTGGGAAAAAATGAAGTGTTTGTAGAAGCAGCGAATAATTTTGGAAAGATATTGGCTGAGAGAAAAATTCACTTGGTATATGGGGGAGGTAATATTGGGCTAAAGAGATTTGTTTCTACATATGTTCATCTTGGTAGTCAGGTTTTGGGTATTATTTCTATAGCTTTAGCTGAAGAAAATATTACAGGTGTTACGATTGGGAAGGAATTAAAGTTTCTTTTATGTATGAAAGAATCACCAAAATGATTGAAAATTCCGATGCTTTTATCGCATTACCATGTGGTTTTGGTACATTAGAAGAAATTTTTTCGCTGTTTCTTGGGCACAACTTAATATCAATAATAAACTTGTTGGCTTGTTGAATATCAATAATTATAATGACAGTTTGTAGGCATTTCTTTATAAAGCTCTGGAATAGAATTTCATTTCAGAAAATTCACGACGGATGCTCATCTCTGCTTCGACTGCCAACCAATTAATTGATAATTTGGAAGCTTTTTGTTCATAATACTGATCCGATTATAACAATGATCAATTGGTCGCAATCAAACAGTAAGAAAAGAAAGTTGGATCATTAATTCAAAAGTCGTGGATTGGTTTTCGTTTGTTTCTTCAGTTTATTATCTTCAATAAAATTTCAGATGATATCTATTTCATTATGTACACTTTATTAATAATTATTTTGACATTAGGGACAATGTCATATTCTTATTGGGGGGAGAACAAACTTATTAAAAAAAACATTTAAAAAATAATTTTTTTAAAAAAACTATATATTTAAAAAAATATTATTTTAAATAAAACCATGTTTATTGTTTGTATCTTAGTAATTTTTGCAAAATTATCATACATTACATGATTGAAAGGTTTAAATTAGAAAATGTATTAATCTATCTAAGGATGTTTAAATTTTTATTTGAAAAAAAGTGAATTTTAATATTCTTATCACTATTAAAAAATGATTTATGAAATCTTTTTGAGTGATTAACCATTGTGATACAATAAGTTATTGAAGTATATGGCCCAAGATATACCTGATAAGAGTGCCTAAAATTTTTAAACTAACACATATTTTGTGAGTGAGTGGAGAAGATTGAGAAAACTGCTTGCTAGCCTTTATTGATCATGAGAGAAACTATCTATTGTTTAGATCATGAGTTCTTATTTTGAAAAAAAATGATATTTCAAGAAGAAAAAAGAAAGAAAAGAAAGATGTTGAAGATCTATGTAATTTTAAATTTATATGCTACGACCTATTTATCTCTAATTAAAAAAAAGAAGAAAAAAAAAGAAAAAAAATAGAAAGAGAGAAATATATTGTACAAATTAAATAAACATGTGTTCAAGAAGCATAAACTTAGTCTGATTCCGTGATGTTATGAAAAAAAAGAGATCATGAAAAAAATATATATAATAAGAATAACTAGACTTTGAATCAATGGATTTCCTATCTTTAGATTAATTTGGCTCGTTTGTCAGTCTGCATTTTGTAAACCATTTTCCTGAGCATTAATTTGTATTCCAACTCCATGAGAGAAAACGTTCCCATGAATTGAAACATTTATTAACCTGTGAGGATATGAAGTTGAGATTCATACTAGGAATTATTTAAGGCTGTGTACTTTTAATTACCTGAAAATAATTTTTGAATTGATCAGCTCAGATTATTTCATAAATTATAATTATGTTGATCTTGATATAACTTTGACAGTTTTCAAATTTAATTTAAAAACTTGGATAGTTCTGATTGCATTTTTATTTAAATTAATCAATATGTTTTGTATTGCTAATAACGTTTAAATTGTTAAGGACTAGCAATAAGCTGGTTGGGAGGTGTGATAAAAATAAAAATTGTACATTAATTAAATGTTTTATAATATAAATTTTTAGTTTTTGTTGTATTAAATGTTTAAATATTATATGTTTTATAATAAATTGTATAAAAAATAAGTTGTTGTGTAATTATAAGGTTTTTATTATTTTTACAGGTTCGATAAAACAAAAATATTCTTGACGTTGCAAATGGGATTAAGATGATTCTTGGATCTGTATAAAGTTGATGATAATATCTACAATATTGGTGACAAGCATGAGATAAAAATCTTCTCACAATTGGGATCAAATTAAGCAACAAATAAATTTATCAAAGGAGTGGTAGTTTTACCATGCTCTAGCATTTTGATCATATCTCTCAAATTACTTGGTCAAATGGTAAAAGTGATGTGTATGATGACATAATTTCTTGAAACACCAATGAAAACTTATGTGTAAAAAAATATTATTTTATTTGTGGTTGTCTTCCAAAATTTGGCTATGAATAGGGGTACATTGTAAAGTATTGAGATATCTCTCATTTTATGAACAAACATTTGAGTTCATAACATTTCTCTCTTTTTTTTTTCTTTATTTCTTCATTTAAATATAATTAGCATGTTAATTTCATATTCAAAGTTTTACACTTTGAATAATGAGTAGCTAACTTCCCAAAGCAGAGATGAAAAGGTGAAACTCTTGGCATGATAATAAGGTTATTAAAAGATAAGAATCTATGTTTTATGTTATTAAATCATTATTTATTGTTTATGTTATATTTATTTTTTTAAGCATTATTATACCCTATTTATAAGTGAGAGTTTTGATTTATTTTAGTTATATGTTACACTAAATTCTTGGAACCATTTAAATGTTTGTTTGGTGTTACCAACCATTTAAAGTGGATGCCTTGATTTATTAGTGCCGTTTAAATGTTAGTTTGCTTTTTCCAACCATTTAAAATGGGAACTTTGATTTAGTGTTTACAAATATATATATAGCACAATAAATACTTGACAACATTTATAAGTTTTGGTATATATTATATACTTATAAGATATAATATATAACATAATATAAATAGGATTATTTAATATATTGAAACCATTTTATTAAGTGGATTTCAATAATATTTATTAATGTTAACTTTATTAAAATGCCAAGAGTGGATCCTTTAATCTCAACTACTTAAATTAAAATTTGAACGATTAAAAATTATCAATTAAAGATTCAAACAATTAAAAAAAAAGAAAAACAAAAACAAAAACAAAAAGATATTGTAGTGGACTTGTAATTACTTTAGCTTCCCTGTGGATACAATATCAGACTCACCGAATTATACTACTTGTGGACAACCTGCTCTTGGGAGTGCAACAATAAAAGTCGCATCAAACTTCTACTGCTGCTGAGGTGCTTGGAAGGGCCTCTTACCCTGCTTATCATTCTTGATGTCCCTCTGGTCCTGCTCTGCCACCAAGGCTTTCGACACGGCAACATCATAGGTAGTAGGACCAGCCACTCGAACATCACGGCACAAGATTGGCCGTAACCCATCAAGGAAATGCTTCAACATCTCCCGAGAATCAATAGCAATTAAGGGCACGAAGTGACACTCCCTCTCAAACTTCCTCACAAAATCTGCCACGCTGTTATCTCCCTGATGCAACGTCATAAACTCTCTAGTCAGGCGGGATCGTACTTCCTCAGTGAAGTTCTTGGAGCATAAGACTTCCTTAAACCCATCCCAAGACAGGGTTTGCAAATTCACCGACACAGACGCGCTCTCCAACCATAGCCTGGCGTCCCCGTCAACAAAAAGGTGGCACATCTAACTCTGTCTGCATCCTGCAGCTCCATGAAATGGAAAAACACCTAGATGGACTTAATCCATCCCTCAGCTGTCATCAGGTCAGTAGTCCCCGAGACTCTTTTGGGTCCATCCTCATGAACCTCTCATATACTACCTCTGGTCTGGGCCTCGCCCCTGTATCTACTCCAGCATTGTTCCCCACAAACTGTGCAAAAAACTGAGTCATACCTACAAGCATTTGTGCCTGCCTATCTCGCGGTGGACGAGGAGGAGTGGCCCTCCCCTCATCCCGAGCCTCTCTGTTCTCTTCACCTACTCTTCGAGCAACCATACATCTAAGAAGCATACTGTTCAAATATTTACCCAACACGTAAACCGACATGTAATAACATTATATTCATTAGATAAGATGCATGTAAATCGGTTTTAAACATGTATATGCTGAAATCATGACTTTGATGCTTACTACATAAATGAATTTTAAAATTTTAAAACTTACAAACTTGAGGCGTGACTTCGTGAGCTTCTCGCAACTGGCAGTAGGCATAACCCTTTACAAGAACACTACTCTGATATCAACTGTAACGTACCGTAGTTTTTAAACATACTTGATGTGATCCGGGTGAAATGGACTAGCCGGGTCGAATGCTCCGCTGGATCTACTATCAAAATAATGAAGGAAAATGAGAACAAGATGTCAGGATCAAAAGCTTGTTTCCTAGACAATGATATCAAGATCTGCAACCAAGAGAGTAACTACGTGAATGGACGCCGGAGGGGTGTCCGGCTTGACCACTCCGATGCTTAAGTCAGTAGGGAACTCAAGTAATTCACGTAGTTACTCTCTTGGTTGCAGATCTTGATAAGGATGATGTCATACTTCCAGTACTGACGTAAGCCCTAGAAGAAATTGTCAGAATCTTTTCGTATTACGAGAAGATAAACATCATGACGTCTCGATTCCCGCGCCTGTCTTTTCAAATACCCCGCCCGATTTCCGATACTACTCCGATTTGTCCGATTTACTTTAGATCAACGGTGCTGATCAACCCTTACCCCCTATATATAGTAGTTTACTAGTTTTTCGAAAATCATTTGCAAATTCGAACTAATGGCCAAACCCTGCTAAAATTTCCTCTCAAGCTTCTCCGACGCGCAAGCTTCTACTCCGCCGATTTTCCAGCCACCAATTACCATCTCCGCTTCTCTTCCCGTAAGTTCCTTCTCTATAAACTATTTCTTCTTCATTATGTCAAATTCCACCTCTTCCACATCTGGTAAGAATGTTAGGGGTCGGTCAGACTCCTTCCGAGCAATCTGCTCATATTCCTATAGGCATACCTATTTCCTCTTCCCGACCTCTCCAAAAACCCAAAACTTCTTCCCGTACTCTTGGTACTCCTGGCAAGGGGAAGGATAAGGTAGCAGGGCCTTTGTGGTTCTCTACCGTGAATTCTACTCTTCGTCCGGGCAATATAGAGGAAATTAGATCTTTATAATCCATTCCCTCCACCTACAAAATATTAATCCCCAAGCCCAATGATCATCCAGATACCCCGCCTCCGGGCTTTCCCACCTTTTTTGTGGAACAACTCAAGAGCAGGCTTCGATTCCCCATCCCTTACTTTTTTGAAGCGATTGCCCGGTTCTTTGGGCTTCCCATCAATCACCTACACCCTAATGCTTTCCGCATTATGGCTGCCACTTTTATTTTGTTTTGCATGAAATCCCTTCTGATCAACTCATCTATTTTCCACTACTTTTACTCCTACCGATTTAATGATGGGGTCTTTTCTTTCATGGCTCGGATGCATTATCGGTTTTTGACTGACATCCTTTCCTCCCTGAAGGGGTGGAAAACAAAATTTTTCTTTTTGCAATTCCCGGCTTTTCCGACTTATGCTCTAGGTTTTCTTCCTTCTTTACCCAGTCAGCCCGAGCTCCCTCGAGATTACAAGCTGCTTCCCCCTTTTACCCAAGCTTGGGATACCATTGAAAATCAATCCTTTTTATCCTCAGTATTAATATGGGGGACAACTTAATTTATTACGGGCTCGGGTCTCATCCTAAAGATCCCGTGGATCAGATAATAGATGAATTCGACCAAGCCGGGTCGCAGGCCGGTAAATGATTCTCCTTGGTTTCTCTTTTTATTCGTTATGTGAATCTTTTAACTGTTTCTCTGGTGCAGCTAAAGAAGATATGATAAAGGCGAGTCTTCTAGAGGCAGCTGCCAAGAAAAAAGCCGAGCAAAAGAATGCCCGGGCAGAGAAGAGGGCCTGGGAAGCTCAAGAGCAAGAAGAGCGTAGAGCTCGGGCAGTGGCTGAGGCCCGAGAAGTCGAGGAGCGTCGGGTCGAGGCAGAAGCTAAGGCCCGGGAGGAGACCACTTCCTTGGCCAATGAGGAGGACCCGGCGCCTTTGAATCATCGCAAGAGAAAAGCCGTGACAGAGCCGATTATAGAAACGGTGGTCGTGGAGGATGAGCTCGAGGAAATCATCCAATCCCCTCCTCTTACTGGTTCGTCTGCTGGCCCCTCAGGCGGAAGGTCCTGGGTCCTCCCTAACATCTTTGGGGAAGACGTCAGCTCGGATCTTGTGAAGATGATCCGGGGTCTCTTGCGGCCCGACGAGGTGGAGCATCTGAGAGGACTCCATCCCAACGCGAAATTATGCGAAGGAGTTGCCCGGTCCTTCTCTGTAAGTTAGACTTATCTTAACCCTTACTTTAACCATACATATGTCCCTAACTTTTTCTTTGTTGTCAGGGGCTGAAAATGCTCATATCAGCTTTTGAGTAGGTGGCTCAGGCTGCCAAGAGGGCCAATGATCAAGCCATCACTGCCCGGGAGACGCATGACAAACTCCAAGAGGAGGTGGCCCTGGTGAAGGACCTTCACGAGCATATTTTGGCCCGGGAGAAAGCCTGCTGGCAGCAGCAAATGGACCTGGCACAGGCGGAGCTTGCTGAGGCCCGGGCAGAAGTGAAGGCAGCTAGGGCAGAGGCAGAGTCCTCCCGAGTCCGGGCCGAAGATTTCCAGGCTGCTGTAAGCCTGATAAAGACTGCTCAGGAGGAACAAATGGCTCGATTCTTGAAGTCCCCAGAGGTCAAGAAGATGATGGCTGACAAAGCCTTCTCCTACTTTGAGCAGGGCTTCAACAAGTGCCTGGAGCAGTTTCAAGAGGCAGGCCTTGTCCCAGCAGACCGGGAAGATTTCCCGGATTTGGAGAAGGCTGCTGCGGCCCTCCCAGATGAGGATGAAGATGAGCAGGACCCTTCAATAGAATAGGATTCTCTCTTTTGTTTTCCTTCCCCCTTT
Source organism: Primulina huaijiensis (assembly GCF_012295235.1). Taxonomy (NCBI): domain Eukaryota; kingdom Viridiplantae; phylum Streptophyta; class Magnoliopsida; order Lamiales; family Gesneriaceae; genus Primulina; species Primulina huaijiensis. Next base: position 7,049,855 of record NC_133309.1, read on the forward strand.
TTTTTTTATTCCCAATCTTCCGGGCACCTTGTAAAATTTTTTTCCCAATGTTAATGAAAATATTCGGCTCCACATTCTTTGCATTTTAATAATATTTTCCATGTAATATAAAACTTCGCTTCAAATGCCCTAGTAGATCTCAATCAACCTTAAACATACTTAAGTCGAGATGTGATCCTTCAGTTTTAGTAATCAACTGATCTTGAAAAATAATCAGGGGCGAGTCCGGGGATCTAGGAGATAACCGGGGTGCGGGTCCCCAGGCCAGGGTACGGGTCCCTGGTCATAGTAGATGACCGGGGTACGGGTCTCTGGGCCAAGGTACGGGTCCTTGGACTTCGTAGATGTCTGGGGTACGGGTCCCCAGGCCAGGGTACGGGTCCCTGGTCTTAGTAGATGACCGGGGTACGGGTCCTCGGGCCAAGGTACAGGTCCTTGTACTTCGTAGATGACTGGGGTACGGGTCCCCAGGCCAAGGTACGGGTCCCTGGTCTTAGTAGATGACCGGGGTATGGGTCCTCGAGCCAAGGTACGAGTCCTTGGACTTTGTAGATGACCGGGGTACGGGTCCCCGGGCCAAGGTACGGGTCCTTGGATTTTGTAGATCAATTGCTGAATGATTGCTTTATTAAGAGAACAAATAATAGATACAATTCTTCATACATAATATTTCTTCAAATGAAAAGCATTCCAGGGTCTTTTAAGGGAATGTCCCTGATGGTCTTCCAAATAATAAGTTGCACCTGAGCTGACTCTTTGAATTACTTTGAAAGGTCACTCCCATCGTACTTCTAATTTTCCCACATCAACAACTGGTTTTACTTTCTTCATGACTAAATCACCAACCTGGAAGTCCCGGGGTCGAACATTCTTGTTATAGGATTTCATTACCCGGCTTCTATATGATTCCATTCGATTGGCTGCCAGATCTCTTCTTATTTCGACCAAATCAAGTTCAATGGCCCGGGTCTGATTGTTATTGATCGGATAAGATTCTATCCGAGGGCCAATTTGTCCGATCTCCACAGGTAAGACTGCTTCAGAACCATAGACTAGGCTGTAAGGAGTTTCCCGAGTAGTTGTTCTAGGTGTAGTTCGATACGCCCACAAGACACTTGGTAATTCTTCAACCCAGTCTTTGCCCTTTCCATGAAGTCTGGCTTTCAATGCTTGTACAATAATTCTATTGGTCACCTCAGTCTGGCCGTTGGCTTGGGGGTAGGCTACTGAAGTGAAAGATTGAATTATCTTCGTTTCTTGGCACCAAGATGTAATTTTCTTCCCCTGAAATTGTCTTCCGTTATCTGAAATTAATCTTCTTGGTATGCCAAATCTGCAGACAATATTTTTCCAGAGAAATTTCTTGACCTCTTCCTCAGTAATTTTAGCCAATGGCTCGGCCTCTACCCATTTAGAGAAATAATCAACGGCCACTAGAAGGAATTTTTTCTGTGCCCGGGCTATGGGGAAGGGTCCCATGATGTCTAACCCCCATTGATCAAACGGACATGAGATTGAGATAGGCTGCATGTTAGCAGATGGGCGATGATGAAAATTAGAATGGTGTTGGCAACCTTTACATTTCTGAACAAGTTGGGCAGCATCTTGATTCATTTGGGGCCACCAAAATCCGGCCAACATAGCTTTCCTTGACAGAGAAGTCCCTCCGAGATGTTCACCGCAACAACCTTCATGTATCTCTCGGAGAACATATTCCACTTCATTTTCTGCTAAGCATTTGAGTAAAAGGCCCTGATATGATCGCCTGTACAAAAGATTGTTTAAAAAGACGAACCTGGGTACTTGTTTCTTGATTTTTGCAGCCCGGGCCCGATCTTCTGGGAGCTTACCATGGACTATATATTCAATGAGAGGATTCATCCATGAGCTCTTCTGAATCGGGGGTACTTCTTCATCAACAGAAAGCACAAGCCGGGTGAAACAGAGGATTTCTCGAGTGCTTATGTCTGACATCGAGGCAGCCAATTTGGCCAAGGTATCAGCCTCTCCATTCGCTTCTCTAGAGATTTGCTCAATGCTCCAATCGATAAAAGATGCAGCCAAAGCCATGATGAGCCCTAGATATTTGAGTATTTTTTCATTTTTGGCTTCGTATGTTCCTTTGATTTGTTGGGCCACTAATTGAGAATCAGAATAGATAATGACCCGAGAAGCACCAACTTCCCGGGCAGCCTATAATCTTGCCAGAACGGCTTCATATTCAGCTTCATTATTGGTGACCCTGGAGTCTATTCTTAAAGCCAACTTGATCCTCTCTCCTGATGGAGCGATCAAGACCACTCCTACCCCACATCCAGATAAATTAGATGCACCATAAACAAAAATTCTCCACACTTCCTCTTCTCCCGGTTGAATCATCTCTATTAAGAAATCTGTCAATGCCTGGGCTTTTATAGCAACTCGAGGTTTATATTCAATGTCATATTCCCCGAGTTCAAGTGTCCACTTAACCATTCTGCCCGATACTTCAGCATGCGTCATGATTCTCTCGAGTGGGGAGTTAGTGAGGACCACGATTGGATGAGAGAGGAAATATGGTCTCAGCTTCCGAGCAGTTACCACCAGGGCCAAGGCTATCTTCTCTGTTTCACTGTAATTCAACTCGGCTCCTCGAAGGGCATGACTGAGATAATATACTGGTTTTTGATCAGCTCCTTCTTCCCGAATGAGCACAGAGCTAACAACATATTCTGTGGCAGACAAATAAATCCATAATTTTTCCCCGGACTTCGGTTTTACTAAAATAGGCAACTCGGCCAAATGCTTCTTCAAATCTTGGAAAGCTTGCTCACACTTGTCATCCCAGCCAAATTTTTGCGCTTTTCTTAGAACTTGGAAAAATGGATAACTTCGATGGGTAGATCGGGAAATGAAGCGGGACAGGGCTGCAATTCTCTCGGTAAGTTTTGGTACATCCCGAACAGATTGAGGGGAAGGCATGTCCATTATTGCTTTGATTTTTTCAGGGTTAACTTCAATTCTCCTATCAGTCACCAAGAACCCCAAAAATTTACCACTTTTTACCCCAAAGATACACTTAGTTGGGTTGAGCTTTATTCCATATTGTTTCAAGGTGGTGAAGGCCTCAGCCAAATCATCAATGAAGCAGGAGACTTCCCGGGTCTTGATCAGAATATCGTCCACGTATACTTCAATGTTCCGACCTATCTGCTTTTGGAAGACATGATTCATCAAGCATTGATACGTGGCCCCAGCATTCTTCAATCCAAAGGGCATAACAACGTAACAGAAGGTGCCCCCGGAAGTGATAAAACTGGCTTTATCTTGATCTTCAAGGGTCAAGGGGATTTGGTGGTACCCCTGATAAGCATCCAAGAAGCTTAATAACTCGCATCCGGAGGTTGAATCCACCAGCTGATCAATCCGGGGGAGTGGATAACAGTCTTTGGGGCATGCTTTATTTAGGTCCTTGAAATCGACGCACATTCTCCACTTTCTCGTGGCCTTTGGAATGAGGACCATATTTGAGAGCCAAGTAGGAAATTGGACTTCTTTGATGTGGCCGGCCCGCAATAGTTCTCCCACCTGCTCTTCAATTACTTTATCTTTTTCAGGGCCGAAGTGCCTCTTCTTCTGTTTCACAGGCCGGGATCCCGGGAGGATATTTAATTTATGCTCGGCCACTTGGGGTGAGACCCCGGCTAATTCCTTTTGAGACCAAGCAAAAACACTAACATTAGCTTTTAAATAATTTAAGAGATTTACCCGGGTGGACACGCACATGTCTCGGGCAACCCGGACGTGCTTTCCCGGCCCAATTTCCACCACTTCTTGCTCTTCTTCCGCAACAAAATGTACTTCTCTTTCTCTAGCCAACTCCCCTTGACTCTCCTTCCCCTTCCCCTCCCTTCTCGCCTTCTTCTGATCTATCCGGACAGTTTCCCCAAAGCACTTCCGAGAAGAGGGTTGATCTCCCTTGACTTCTCCGACACGTCCGCGTACAGGAAATTTAATTTTTTGATGATAAGTAGAGGCCACAGCTCTCATCTCATTCATAGCTGGCCTCCCCAAGAAGATGTTGTATGAGGACGGGGCATCCACTATTGTAAAGACTGTCAACACAGTTTTCCTCAAATCCCCGGTCCCCAAGGTCAACGGTAGGGTGATTTCCCCTTCAGGGTACACGGCATGTCCAGCAAAACCAAACAGGGAAATCTCAACCGCCTCTAACTGATATTCGTGCAAATCCATTTGGACCAGTGCTTCTTTAAAGATGACATTGACAGAGCTGCCATTGTCAACAAATACTCTTAATATATCATAATTAGCTACTCGGGCTTGGATAACAAGAGCATCATTGTGGGGTAGACTTACTCCCCTGAGGTCTTCTGGGCCAAAGCTGATCACTGGCTCATTTCTCCCACTCACATCAACCTCCAAGCACTCTCTTCTGCTCCTTGCCTTCCGAGCTCGGTTGGAATCACCATCTCTGGACCCTCCCAAAATCATTTTTATTACTCCTCGGCTTGGGGAAGGGCCCTTTCTCTCAGCTTGTCTACTCTTTTCTTCCCGGGAACTCGCTTCTTCCCTTCTACTTTCAATCGGGGTGTCTGTTGACTTTTGAGGAGTATTAGGTCCGGGGCGTCGAGACAACCAAGGTGGTTGTCTAGACTTATCTTGGGGGGGATGAGATGCTGGCATAGACCGTCTACTGGATTCCTTTCTTAAAGTTCGACACTCATTCGTGTTGTGAGAACACTCTTTGTGAAGGGTACAAGACCCTATCTTTTCTGGTCTTGGTGCCCTCGCCATTGGACTGGGAAGCGGGGCTATGTCTGAGCTGCATTCCTGAATTTCTTGATACCTGGCAATTCTCAAGGGTACATGAGAGAAATGTCCAGGACCATTTTTCTTGTGGGCTCTCTCCTCGGGTCTGACAACCCGGTCTCCGCTCGATCTTTTCAAGGCCTCTCTTTTTTGATTCTGCGCCTCTTCCATGTTGATATACTTTTCTGCCTGGGATAAAAGATCTTCAAAGTCCCCGGGAAATTTTTTGGTCAGGGATCGGAAGAAATCTCCTTCCCACAATCGTTGCATAAAAGCTGTGACTTTTGTCTCTGGAGCACAGGCGGGGACCTCCAAAGCTACTCGATTAAACTTCTTGATGTAGGCTCTCAGATTTTCATCTTGGCCCTGCTTCACCTCAAATAGACTAAAGGCAGTCTTCTTGTATTTCTTGCTGCTGCTAAACTGATGCAAGAATACCTTTTGAAAATCTTCAAAGCAATGAATGCTTTGAGGTGTTAGCCCTTCAAACCATCTTTGGGCTGAGTCTATCAAGGTTGCGAGAAATACTTTGCATTTAATTTGATCCCCATAACAGTGTAGCATGGCCATGTTTTCGAATCTGGCCAGATGTTCTTCAGGGTCAGAACTTCCATCATAGTCCTTAACCCTGGCTGACTTGAAATTCCCGGGAAGTGGTTCCCGGATGATGGCATCAGAGAATGGGCAACCCTTGACAATTTAAGCATTGCACTTAGAAACAACTTGCCCTTCCAATACTCTCACCTTCTTTCTCAACTCTTCCAACTCTTCTGCCACAGTAGGAGAATTAGAGCCTGCACTGGACTCCCTCTCCTCCTCCCTTCTTGCTTCCTCCTGCTCTTTTTGTGCATGATCCTATTCTTGTTCGGGCCGAGTAGAATGATTAACAAGGGTATTATTTTCCAATGCTGCTTCCACGGCATTGGATACAATTTTAGCCAAGTCTTCCGGTGTCAAGTTAATAGTATGTCGGGGACCAGTGGGTGGCGGGCCTCCTGCACCAGAAAGATGAGTGTCATTTTCTTCCTGGATTCGAGAGGTGTCTTGGTTCGTCATTCTGCTAGGAGCCATATTAATGTCTTAGAAATCTATTTCCCACAGACGGCGCCAATGATGTGATCCGGGTGAAATGGACGAGCGGGGTCGAAGGCTCCGCCGGATCTACTATCAAAATAATGAAGGAAAATGAGAACAAGACGTCTGGATCAAAAGCTTGTTTCCTAGACAATGATATCAAGATCTGCAACCAAGAGAATAACTACGTGAATGGGCGCCGGAGGGGTGTTCGGCGTGACCACTCCGATGCTTAAGTCAGTAGGGAACTCAATCAAGAAAACCAATGTAACCAAGTGATGGCTGTGTAACTGGTGTAGGGAATGGAGAGTAAATGAACAATAAATGAGGGTATTTAATGTGTCAATAGATCATAAATGCAAAGATAGAACATGATATTTATAGTAGAGGATGCAATGATGATCTCGTTCTTTGTGCTTTTCAATAATTATAATAGAGCGGCTGATTATACCCTATTGTTCTGACATGTCAAATATCATACTAGTCACATACAGCCCACTTGATTTTATCAATTACTTATGTTACTTGTCAGAGATAGGTCGGCTGTGCACACCCTACGTTGTCGGCGCCATTAAATGCAGCATTTATATCGAAGTGGTCCGAGTAGAAAGTCTCCTGGAAGCTACATGAGAGCCCGGACATATAATATCCCGGGGAGGTTATGTCCCGGTTGTTCCAATGGCTCGACACTTTTCTCAACTCGTTGGAATGTCTCTGTCGAGCTCATCTTGCATCGTCCCGGGCCCTCTTGGGACCGGGCTTCCTTGCCGACCTATTCCCCCATACCGACTTTACTACGTCTCATGAATAATCGCCCTCCCTGAACCGGGCACTATCCATGACCCCCGGACCTTCTCGGGGTATCATCAATACTTGTTGGAACTTTTTCAACAATTTCGAAATCATAATTTAGATGTTAACAAAACTTGTTATTATGTTACTAATGATTTACCCCAATGTGCGAAAGATAGGATCAATTACGAGTTGTCTAAATCGCAAATTAAAGACCCAACTTATAGCACAAATTGAATAAGACAAACTGATAAGTCAAATGGGCAGTTCAGCTGATTGTCCAGCTGATAGGTGGTTCAGCATGAGAAACTCAGAAGCCTGGCCAGCTGAATGAGTGTTCAACTGATGAAGAGCCCAGCTGTTCAGTTCAACTGAACAAGATCGAAATCAGTTCAGCCGAAGAGTCAACTGATTTCGCCAGCCCCACTGAAGATCAGTTCGGCTGACTAGTTCGGAGCATCAGTTAGAATCTTTCAGTTGAAGAACAAGAAAAATTCATTCAAGTGGATTTCAACTATGCTCAAAGGTACAAAGAAATTGTCTAGTCAAAGGACAATAATGAACGTTGCATCAGAGCATTAAAGACAAACGTTTCAGAAGGGCAGTCGAAAATTCAAGACACAAAGTCCAAGGAACAAATTCAAGATGCAACGGATACAATAATTGAGTCTCACTGTACGATTAGTTTCCCGCCTATATAAAGAGAATATCAGTGAAGACGGAAAAAAAAGAGAGAACCAAAGAGAGTGTGGTAAAAAGAAAAAGGCATGTTTATTTGCCTATCTGCTTTCAAGAAGCAATCAGCCTAGAGGGACACTTCATTACATTATCAGCTTAGTTTAGAAGCTCATTTCCCTCAGTGTGTGAGAACTATTGGTGTATTTATTGTTCAGTTCTCACACACAAACACCACCACCACTCTAAATACAGTCTTTCACAATGACATTACACTTGTGTATGCAGTGTTTGACACATAGACGTTAAAGAAGTGTTTGCTGGAAGGTTCTTACTTCATTCTAAACTATGAGTTCAGTTAGGCAGTAGTGTAAGTCCTAAGCTAGGTGGGTTTGTACAAGTAGTTGTATAAATCAAAGTCTTCTAGTGGATCCTACCCGAGGGGGTAGAAGGGGTGACGTAGGAGCAGTTGAAGTCTCCGAACATCTATAAACATATCTTGTGTACTTAACTGATTAACTATTGTTTTCAAATTGATTTGATCAGTTAGAGCATCGGTCATTTCAGTTCTTACTATAACTGAACTGATATATGCGATAACTGATCACTTGCTTTTTAGTTATTCAGTTTACATAAGTTAAAATGTTTTCAAATATTAACAGCTTTATTCACGAAGGATTACTTCGAGTTTCTTCCGCTTGGTTTTAAACCAAACTCGATTTAATTCATCGGTGTTAACATTCTTAGAACACGAGCTGTTGTAGCTCATTGGAGAATATTTTATTTGAAGCTGTAACGCCCCGACATTCGTATGTTTATGATGTAAGGTAATGATTATGATTAAGTATGTATATTATTCCTTTAATGGTTTATTATGATGACCGTTTGGGATATGTGATGTAATTGTGATGGTTATGATATGAATGGTATTGAATGATATAGAATGAAACAGAGAATGGATGGGTAGGAGAGAAAGTTGATCTTGAGTCAAATAGGTAATAGAAATGTTGAAACGGTATAAAAACTGTGGTAGTAGTTGTGGTTTTTAGCATAATGTTTTGTATATTGATCCGAATGATGTTATGCCACTTTCATTAGAAAGATAAGACATAAGGCTATAGCTTTCAAGTTTTGAGTTTTGTTCAAATCATTGTGGATGACAAGCCAAAAGCACCCCGAAGTGTGTCGTGTGTATCGTTGTTCTTATACTAACACATGTTGGGAGATTTAGCATAACTCTTTACTCAAAACTTCAAATGCCATGAAGTCAATTGGAGATGCAAGCCACGACATAGAGCTAGAATTTTCATGTTTACCACATTTTGTAATTCTAAAGGAAAGAGGCATTTCGGAAGCGATCTTTGATGTGGCTGTGCACAGAGCGCGCCAGAGCGTAAAAAGATGTCCGCCCGAGCGCACCTAGTTCGAAATTTTGGTGTTTTTGGCCGAGAGGTCCGCGCCTGAGCAGAAAAAGTTTTAGAGTAGGTGCACGTCGAGCCAAGTGTTGGCCGAGTGTTCACAATAAAACTCTATGTATAAACAGTCTTTATTTTAATAATATTTGAAATTATTGTTTTGGCTCATTTTTATCTGTATACCAATGCTAGTTGCATAGATAAAGACCTGGAATATACAAATAGTAGAAAAATATGAGATGCTCATATGATGAGTATCATGAAACTCATATTTGCAATACTGTATATTCTAAATAGTTTCTAGTCGATTCAGCCGCCGCTAAGAAGGATATAGGCCTCTCGAGTTCGAGACTAGTATCTGCAATGTGAGTACCATGTTTCATTGGTAGGGGACATTGTGATGTCCGAGCATGCAGATTGATGCTCCTTGTAGAGCGCACTGAACAACCTTCCATAAAGGACTTTCCAAGTGGATCTCACTTATCGAGTGGAAACGTCCTAATTTATGGTTGTACACCATTAGTCCTTACGACCCTGGACAACATTGAGACTCTATGTGCTAGCATTGCACTTTGAGTTGTTTACCGACTCTCAAGGGGTCATCAGGTGGCAAGGTTGGGTGTTTTGGCGAAACATATAGGAGTCGATGCATTGTAGTCGGGGATTCACCGCTTACCTTCGGGTATGGATATCCTATGTGAACTCATGTGTATGTAGTTTGAAATCTCTGATCAGAGTATGGTGGTAATTATGAAAGGGGTTTCATAGATTACATCATCGATCCAACTACGACATGACACATAGTATCGATTCATTGACAACTCTCGATATACCAATGGTTGTCGAATCGGTCGGGATATATGAGATGAAGGGACCGTACTGTACGCTAACCATAATAGAATGGTTCTTGCAGGCACTATCATCTGATACCTAGGGAATCATGTAAGCAATGCTGCTAGGCGTTTAACATGATTGGTTGGGTATTATCAGACTTGAGTTCTGACGTTCTTGTTATCAAGGAGTTGATAATTAAGAATGGAGCAATTGGGTATGCTCGTATAAGGACATGTTTAGTCCGAATCACATGGAGATGTGAACCCACGGCTAGTTGTATCAATGGACCATTGAGGGCCACACAAGTACTAGCTTTCTAGATCCCGTTGAGAAGTAAAATAGTTCAATGTGTGGAACGGCTTATAAAGGAGTTTATAAGTGTAAATAAAAATAGAAGTATGACTTCTATAAGGAGAATGTAACTTTTAATTTGAGAAAGTGTTCCTAAATTAAAAGTTGGCCAAACGAGTAATGTATTTGAAAATTGTGATTTTCATAAACATTATTATGGACTAAATTAAATTAATTCAAGTGTTGAATTAATTAAACACTAGTGGGCCTAGTAGAGTCAAATAATTATATTAATTCAAGAGTTGAATTAATTAAGCAACATTGGGCCTTGTAGAGCCCAATTAGAAAATAATTATTTAACTAGTGGGCTTGAGTAAATTCAAGTAAAGTTTAATTGGGCTCAAATTTGTTTGAAACATTTAAATAAAAGTCAATGGGCCTTATAATTGTTACAAGCCCAAATAGAATTGCATGCTTGGGAGATGAAAGATTGGAGATTACTTTTTGAGTCAATAGGCATGCATGCCTTTTGGACACACTTTGTTTGGTGCTCGGTTTAATTCTTGTTGAAACAAAAATTTTGAAACTTTCGCTGCGCAACCGGGCACCGTAAAATCGATCCCTTTCAAGTGGTATCAGACCTATGGTTACAGTTTTAGTGTAGCAAATACATAATATTATATTGAGATCGATTTCTAACCGCATGAGATGTTATTTTTGCAACAAAAATCAAGACCAATACAAGGGGAATTTCGGGCAGCATGTTGCTGCCAATTTCGGGCGGGCAGCAAGGGCAGCCCGAGGGGCTGCCCGAACCCGCCCTTCGAAAATTAAAAAAAATAAAAAATTTGGCATGTTGGCTGGAATCCGGCGACGGAGCTCCGGCGACGGCAATGACGAATAGGGTTTTCAAAAGGTGTTTTGAAATATCAAAGTGTCATGGGCCTTGAGTTGTTGGGCCATTGGATGGCTAACATATATGTGAATTTTAAATGGGCCAAAATGTTTTTGGTGAAAAATGTGTTTTTGGGCCCTGAAGTTTAAAATTGCAAAAGTTGCAAATATTTTCTAATTAAATAAATAATTGAAGTTGGACTTTAATTATTTATAGTAAATTGTGATTTACAAGAAATTCAGTTATAAATAAATTATTTAGAAAGTAGACAAAGGTGTTTGTATACTTTGTTAATTTAGTTTATAATTTTGGCGGTTAGTGATTGAATCAAGATATATAATATTGGATCAATTAATTATTGTGATAATTAATTGATGGTGTATGATATGTGATATTATGCATGAAGGATGATCAAAAGCCTAAGCCTAATTTGCTAGGTGTATGCTAAGATATTTTGTGTTGAATGATTGTAATAATTATCAAATTTAAAGTGGGCTTGGTTTATGGCCCGTTCTCACCCCCATGAGATGTATCCTTATTTGCCATGGATATTTATTTGTAAATATTAGTATAGTGGAAGATCAAGATTGGAAGATGGTTGCCTTGATGATTATGAAGATCGAAGACATGTAAATATTGGAAGGTAATGTAATAGTTGCATTTGCATCCCATGCATTTCCCTAGGATTGGACCTAGGCCCGTGTTTAGCTCACACGGGCCATTAGTATTGGGGCGATTGATCATCCTTGTTTGTTTACTGTTTATAATATATGCATGATATGTTATAAATAATGAGTATGTGCGTTATTATTATGATAATAACAAAGTTGCATGAATCCGGCAAACATACGATCAAACATGGCGAGCTTTTAAAATAAAATTAATGATGAGACCTTTCAAAATTAAAAACCCTCATTTTGAATAAGATTCAAAATTAATATCAAGCCCGAAAAGGAGAATTATAAAGTTGTTTATAATTTCCATGTCTTCCATCGACAATGGGTGCATGATGAACGCTACCCGTGTTCGGGGCTCGGCTCATATTATTGGGGGGGCCCTGGGTGCCGGAAAGCTGTGACATCCATTGACATGGTGATGTGAACAACGTGGAACTCCCATGATTTCGGCTCATATTATTGAGGGAACTCATGGCGATCGTCCATTGAGGTTCAACATCGATGGGTAAGGCTTGACACGTAAAGATGAACGACGTCATATTATTGGGTCCTAATCAAACGTGAGACAAAAGTTTACGTTAAGGGTTGCATTGTGATGCAATTGGAAACTACCTTTTAGGAATTATGATTGGCTGATATAATTCGAGATCATAATTCGCTAATTGGACTTTACGTACCTACTGAGGAAAGAGTTTCCCGTTTTCAATAGAGGGTAGTGAAAGATGTCAAAACAGTGGGAGCGAAAATTTATGAAGTAAAAGTCCATACTTTATATCTTACAAAATATTTTAAAATAGTCAATAACATTTATCTGTTTTACTCTTCAGTACAAATTTGACAATGTCTTCGATTCGCAATCCGCTATCTGCAATACTCAAAAAACATATATTAACTGGACCTAATTACCTCACTTGGCTAAAAAACCTAAAAAATTGCCTTGAATTCGGAAAGGATACCGTATACACTTACTGAGTCGCCCCCTGTTGAGGCTACGACTGACTGCACTCCTGAGGAATTGCAGACTTTCAAAGAATGGTGTGACCATGACTTGAAAGCCAAAGTGTTATATGCAGGCTTCTATGAATGATGAGAAGTTAGTTCTTTATGTGGGTTCTTCATCTGGTACGGAGATCGGTCCACATGGGAAGGGAAAGAAGCGTTCTTTCCAACATCCCAAGAAGAACGTGCCCTTGAAGAGGCAAGCTCCGAATCCCGTTGGGGCATCTACACCAGTTAAAGATGACAAGACTGTTGACATCTATCATCACTGCAAGAAGCCTGGACGTTGGAGGCGTAACTGCATGGAATATCTTGCCCAGAAAGGTTCTGGAAATGGTATGTTCTATATCAAAGTAAACATTTCAATTAACTCGACTTCTTGGGTATTAGATACCGGCTGTGGCTCACATCTCTGTAATGAGTTGCAGGTGATGGGAAGAAGTAGGAGACTAAGGGAAGGTGAGACCTTCTTGAGGATGGGCAATGGAGCAAGAGTTGCTGCCAAGACCGTAGGAGATGTTTCTTTACTTTTGAACAATGACTTTAAGTTAATTTTAAGAGATGTTTTGTATGTACCAAGATTGGTGAAAAACATTGTTTCCATTTCTATGCTTGATAAAGATGGATTTTCTTGTTTATGTAGCAAATGTGTTTCCAACATTTACAAGAACGAATGTTTAATTGGTACTGGAGAACTTGAAAACGATCTCTACACCTTAAAATTGAAAGATATTCCACTAAACAATGTCCAAGCAATAACAACAACAAGCAAGAGAAAACAAGATACTCTAAATTCGGCACAATTATGGCATGCTCGATTAGGACATATTTCCCTAAGAAGGATGAACAAGTTAGAGGGAGTGGGCATGTTTGATATGTCTGATATTAATGCTCTCACGACTTGTGAATCCTGTCTGAAAGCAAAAATGACCTAAATTCCCTTTAAGGGCCATNCACTTCGATCGGATCGAGGTGGTGAGTACTTGAGTGCCGAGTTCCAAGAGTATCTTAGGGAGAATGAGATTCTCTCGCAGTGGACTCCGCCCGCTACACCGCAGTTGAATGGTGTTTCGGAGCGTCGTAACCGAACTTTGATGGACATGGTTCGGTCTATGATGGGGTTCACGAAGTTGCCGCCATCCTTTTGGGGATATGCGCTTGAGACAGCGGCACTGTTGTTGAACAATGTCCATTCAAAGGCAGTTGATAAGACACCATATGAGATATGGAGAGGTAAGCCTCCCAAATATTCTTATCTTAGAATATGGGGATGCCCTGCTTATGTGAATCAGGTAGTGGGAGATAAATTGGATAGTCGATCCATTTTATGCTACTTTATGGGATATCCAAGGAATTCAGTTGGATACTATTTCTATCATCTCCAAGAAACAAAGGTGTTTGTTTCTAGGAATGCAACCTTTTTGGAAAAGGAATTTCTATTGGATAGAAAAGAGAAGATGATAGAACTCGAAGAGGTTCGAGAGACACCCACAATTGAAGAACCCACACCCGAAGAGCCAAGAGAGGAGATACAAGCTCCTAGAAGATCCGAGACAGTCTCGAGACCACCTATGAGGTATGGTCTGCTTCTTGAAGAGGGCCATGATAAGCCTATCCATGGATGTGATCCAAGGACCTTCAAGGAAGCGTTATCTTATGCCGATTCATCCAAGTGGCTTGAAGCAATGGAATCTGAGATGAATTCCATGCATTCGAACCAAGTGTAGAACCTTGTGGATCCACCTGAGGGAACTGTTCCCATAGGGTGTAAATGGATTTACAAGAGGAAACTTGGGGCGGATAGGAAGGTATTGACCTTCAAGGCGCGATTGGCGACAAAAGGATATACTCAAAGACAAAGAGTTGACTTTGAGGAAACCTTTTCTCCAGTTGCAATGTTCAAGTCGACAAGGATATTGCTAGCCATAGCTGCATGGTAGGACTATGAGATATGGCAGATGGATGTCAAGACAACCTTTCTTAATGGGGATGTTAAGGAAGAGATTTACATGTCTCAACCTGAAGGGTTTACATCTATCGGAAGTGGGTATATGGTATGCAAACTTCATAGATCTATTTATGGTCTAAAGCATGCATCTGGGAGTTGGAACCTCAAATTCGATAGTACAATCGAAGAGTTTGGTTTTACTAAGAATCCTGAGGAACCCTGTGGGGGACCGGACGCTAATTCATTTCCTTAATCGTTATTAATATCAAATTCACAATTAAGTAATGTGGGACATAAAATAATTTTTTTTTAAATGCAATGCGGAAACGTAATGTACACATAAATCTAAAAGTACAAGTCCTGTACTAAATACATTTACTAGGTTCAACGACATATCAGTGATGAATCCTAATCTACTTCTGAGCCCGGATCTCCACGCTAACCAGTCCTGACTCGTTCTCTTCTTGATCCCGAACCTGTCCCACCTGTTGTCATGCACACATACAGACAAGACAACAGCCGGAAACTCCGGTGAGAAATACATCCCAGTATAAACAATGTAAACATGCAATCATATACAAACATATATAAAAGCATATAACAGCTATCATTAACATGTAGCAAATCAACAAACATGAATGATATTGTAATGCCCGATATTTGATTACCGTAATCTGAGATTAATCTGAAATGATTTATTGATTAATCAAGGTAATTATAGACGGAAAGTATTAGACCGAGAAAGACAAGAAAAGACGCGAAATATGTGCGAGGGAGGTGCTATTCACGCACATGCGCGACCGGATGCGCACGCATGCGCGGAACGGGCAGAAGACCCCGCGCATATGCGCGGAGTGATGGCGCGCATATGCGCGGGGATACAGAAGCTAAAGTGTGAATTCCAGAAAACCTCGCGCACATGCGCGGAAGTGAGGCGCGCATATGCGCGAGTTGCAATATGCCGAGACAGTAGGTCTCGCGCATATGCGCGGAGCGAGGGCGCGCATATGCGCGATGCGTCCAGTAGCTAAAGTAAATTTCCAGAGAATGTGGCGCACATGCGCGAAAGACGAACGCGCATATGCGCGAGAAGCCAAGCGCCATGTCCAGAGAACCTCGCGCATATGCGCCGAGGGAAGGCGCGCATATGCGCGAGAGCTGCCGAGATACACGCGCCGAGACATATGGTCTCGCGCATATGCGCCGAGTGATGTCGCGCATATGCGCGAGACGTGTTGCGTGAAGGATTATGCCACGTTCTTTAGCCATGCAATTGATATATATAAAAGCTGCATTCTTTCAATTCCATAGCAAGGAAATCGAGAGAAGCTCCGGGGAGACTTGCCAAAAATCCTTACGCCTTTTATTGTCAAAATTTGAAGTTTACGAAATATCCGTCAGTCCGATTTTGAATCCGACTTTAGTACTATGTTTCTATCGACGCAGGCTACAACTGGACGTAAGTTTTGTTACGTTTAGATACGATTTGAAATTATGATATTGTCAGAATCGAATATGAATCATATATGGTGTTTTTGATACAGTAGACATCGTATATTTGAAGTCAGATCAAAGAACAGACTATTTATGTAATTGCTATGATTTTTGGAGTTGATTCGATTTAGATTCGATATAAGATTTGCATTATCGTTGAGATTATGAGTTATACCGATATCGATTATGAGTTCTGATAGTATATCTGTGATGTTGAGATTGACGGGGTTATCGAGATTGTATTGTTAGGTTGTCGAAACATCCGTAAATTGATATTGATCAGATTCGGTATTGATTGAGATTGTATCGTTGTATCGTTGACATTGACAGATTATATTGTGATTTGAGTATTGATCAGAACAGGTCTTAAATTGAGTTGTACATTGATATTGTGCATATTGATATTGTCATTGCCAGATTTGGGTATGGACAGATTGGAATGCGAGACTTGTCTTCGTCAGACCGAGAAGACAAAGGTATAATTCAATGTGAATCGGGAGATCGACTTAAGTCAGATTGGACTTGAGTTTCCCTAAATCACATACTTGTATGTTATTGCTTTTCATACATTTGTATCATTTGAATGAATCTGCTTTGTTTATTGATTTATAGAAAAGCATAGAATAGTAGATAGCTATTGAGTGAGAGTCACTGACAGAAGGGCAAGATTAAGACAGAGTTGTTAATGGCCCATTGCACATTGTCAGAATTAGAGTTTAGGTAGATACACCTAGTCTTTGGCAGAATAGCCAAGACACCGGACGTTTGGTCGTATCGAAATGCTTATGAGTAGAGCAACTCCTGGCACAGATATTCGATATAGACAGGACCAAAGTCTGTAATAAGAACGTACCGCCCCCACGATCGGGACAGTAGGTGCGAGACCTGTTGCGTTCTTATTCAAATCGGGATCCCTAGATTAGAAATGAGTCGAGTTTGAGTCTGAGAGTCACAGAGTGTGATTCCTTATTTGATATTGAATTATGTTCCTGATTTTGGTACTTGTTTAGAGTATGATTGATAGTTGATATTAATTCATGTGTTGATTGAGATACATGTTTTGTATATCTGATGCATGCTTTTATATTGTTTATATGACTGCATGTATACTTGGTTTAAACTGAGAATGTAATTCTCACCGGAGTTATCCGGCTGTTGTCTTGTTTGCATGTGTGCATGACAACAGGTGGGACATGATCAGGGTCAAGAAGAGAACGAGACAGGACTAATTAGCGTGGAGATCCGGGCTCAGAAGTAAATGAGGATACATCACTGATATGTAGTTGGACCTAGTTGAATTATTATAGACAATACAAGATTTGTAAGTTTATGTTTAATATGTATTTCAGATTGAATTACATTACGTTTCCGCTTTGTATTTTAAAGAAAAAAAAATTTAGACCCTGCTTATTATCATTGATTTAAATTGTCCCCAATGATGATTAAGAATATGATTAGCATCCGGGTCCCCACAGATATAAAACTGTAAATCAACTAGTCATCTCAGACTCGACTCAATCGACGCGTCGTCTCAGACTCGACTCATTCCTAATCTAAGGATCCCGGGGTCTGGATATTGACAAATATATCGAATCTCAGTCGATAGGAATGAATCAACCCTAAACGACATCGATATAATGCGTATATCCAGTATCTGGGCGAATCAGCGAACAGAATAAGCGAATCAGCCAATAGAATAAGTGAATCAGCCCAAGGACTCAGCGAATCAGCCGAAGAATAGGCGAATCAGCCAAAGACTAGGCGAATCAGCCTATAACTCAATACATACATTGTCTATGAATCAATAGACTACAAACATCAATCTCATCAATTGCAAATATCAATGCAATAAAATAAAGTATGTGATTTAGGGAAACTCGAGTCAAACCTCACTCGAGTTGTGCAATCCCAACTCAACATTAATTTATACCTTTCACTCTGTTACTCTGACTATGTCGAAGTCTCTGATTCAAAGCCTGTCAATATCAATCTGGCAATAACAACATCAAGGAGTATACTATCAATACCTATTCAATTCAATACTGGATATAATCAGAACTCAATCAAATTCTGTTTCAACGGCATAACGGCATAATCTCAATATACCCAGACATATCATATCAGTCAGATATCAATTCCAATATCTCATAATTGATAACAATTCAATTCTGATATCGAATCTTTATCAAATTAATTCCGAAAATCATAACAATTCCATAACCAGTCCGTTTCTCAATTTGACTTCGATTCTACGATGTCTAACATGCCAAGAACATCATATATGAATCCTATCCAATTCTGACAATAGCATAATTTCAAAACATATCAAAACGTAGCAAAACTTACGTCCAGTTGTAGTCTACGTCGATAGGAACACAGTACTGAAGTCGGATTTAAAATCGGACGGACGGCTCTTTCGTAAATCACAATTCTACACGATAAAAGGCGTAAGGATATTTCTCGGAGCTTCTCGATTCCTCTTTCTTCGAATTCCTGAAGGATGAATTTCGATTTGTACATATATATATATACATACATCCGGTTGCATGCAATTGAAACGTGGCACAATTTCATCAAACTTAGGTGGCGCTCGGGCTGTTAAACATTACTGCTCGGGTGCGGAATGTTCTGCCCAAATATTTCCTTCTCGCACATTGGCGCTCGGGCGGTTATAAATTACCGCTCGGGCGCCGCATCTTCTGCCCAAAACATATACTTGTCGAACCATGGCGCTCGGGCGGTCAAAAACTACCGCTCGGGCACGGCGAGTTCTGTCCGAGCCTTAACTTATTCTACGCTGGCGCTCGGGCGGTCCAAAACTACCGCTCGGGCGCAGAGAGTTCTGTCCAAAATCCTTTTTATGATACATTGGCGCTCGGGCGATCATCTTCTACCGCTCGGGCACCAAGAGTTCTGTACCAAAAATCTTGTTGATCTTGCATCGACACCCGTCTCTTCCACGAGAGCTCCTACAATCTTAATTCTATCAATTAAGTCATATCTGATCACAGTAATTAAATCTCGGGCCTTACAAACCCTGTGTGTATAAGAAGGTCAGTGGGAGTACTGTGACATTCCTGGTGCTTTATGTTGATGGCATTCTACTCATTGGGAATGATGTAGGAATGTTTCAATCAACTAAAATATGGTTAGCAAGTAAGTTCTCGATGCAGGACTTGGGTGAAGCATCTTTTGTATTAGGAATACAGATCTATAGAGATAGATCAAGAAGATTGCTTGGTCTCACCCAGTCCACATACATTGATACCATCGTGAAGCGGTTCTCGATGGATGAGTCCAAGAGAGGACATCTACCAATGTGTCATGGCGTGTCCCTATCCAAGTCTATGTCTCCCAAGACTGATGCAGAGATAGCGGCGATGAAAAGCATTCCTTATGCATCTGCGATTGGTAGCATCATGTATGGGATGATATCTACACGTCCTGATGTGGCTTTCGCACTAAGTGTAGTGAGTAGATATCAGTCGAACCCTGGTCTTCCACACTGGAAAGCTGTGAAAAACATCCTCAAGTATTTGAGAAGGACCAATAAGTTGTTCTTGGTCTATGGGGGTGGAGAACTGAAATTGGAAGGCTATACCGACTCTAGCTTCCAAAGCGATATCGATGACTCGAAGTCCACCTCTGGGTTCGTATTCATGCTCAATGGTACTGCTGTCTCTTGGAAGAGATCCAAACAAGACAGTACTGCGGATTCCACCACTGAGGCCGAATACATTGCTGAATCAGCTGCAGCAAAGGAGGCTGTTTGGATAAGGAATTTCGTCCAAGAGTTGGGCGTCATTCCTAATGGAGTTTCTCCTGTCCCGGTGTTTTGTGACAACACGGGAGCTATAGCTCAAGCAAAGGATCCAAGGTCTTATCAGAAGTCCAAACATGTATTGAGAAAGTACCACATCCTCCGAGAGATCGTGGAAAGAGGAGAAGTGTCGATTGACATAGTCGGCTCCTCAGATAATGTTGCTGATCCGCTAACTAAGCCTTTACCTAGACCATTATTCGAGAAGCATCGTGAATCGATGGGTTTAAAGCATATGGGTAGTTGGCTCTAGTCCAAGTGGGAGATTGTTAGAGTAGGTGCACGTCGAGCCAAGTGTTGGCCGAGTGTTCACCATGAAACTCTATGTATAAACAGTCTTTATTTTAATAATATTTGAAATTATTGTTTTGACACTTCTTTATCTGTATACCCATGCTAGTTGCATAGATAATGACCTGGAATATACAAATAGTAGAAAAAATATGAGATGCTCATATGATGAGTATCATGAAACTCATATTTGCAATACTGTATATTCCAAACAGTTTCTAGTCGATTCAGCCGCCGCTAAGAAAGATATAGGCCGCTCGAGTTCGAGACTAGTATCTGCAATGTGAGTACCATGTTTCATTGGTAGGGGACATTGTGATGTCCGAGCATGCAGATAGGTGCTCCTTGTAGAGTGCACTGAACAACCTTCCATAAAGGACTTTCCAAGTGGTTCTCACTTATCGAGTGGAAACGTCCTAATTTATGGTTGTACACCATTAGTCCTTATGACCCTGGACAACATTGAGACTCTATGTGCTAGCATTGCACTTTGACTTGTTTACCGACTCTCAAGGGGTCATCAGGTGGCAAGGTTGGGTGTTTTGACGAAACATATAGGAGCCGATGCATTGTAGTCGGGGATTCACCGCTTAACTTCGGGTATGGATATCCTATGTGATCTCATGTGTATGTAGTTTGAAATATCTGATCAGAGTATGGTGGTAATTATGAAAAGGGTTTCATAGATTACACCATCGATGCAACTACGACATGACACATAGTATCGAGTCATTGACAACTCTCGATATACCAATGGTTGTCGAATCGGTCGGGATATATGAGATGAAGGGACCGTACTGTACGCTAACCATAATAGAATGGTTCTTGCAGGCACTATAATTTGATACCTAGGGAATCGTGTAAGTGATGCTGCTATGCGTTTAACATGATTGGTTGGGTACTATCAGACTTGAGTTCTGACGTTCTTGTTATCAAGGAGTTTATAATTAAGAATGGAGCAATGGGGTATGCTCGTATAAGGACATGTTTAGTCCGAATCACATGGAGATGTGAACCCACGGCTAGTTGTATCAATGAACCATTGAGGGCCACACAAGTACTAGCTTTCTAGATCCCGTTGAGAAGTAAAATAGTTCAATGTGTTGAACGGCTTATAAAGGAGTTTATAAGTATAAATAAAAATAGAAGTATGACTTCTATAAGGAGAATGTAACTTTTAATTTGAGAAAGTATTCCTAAATTAAAAGTTGGACAAACGAGTAATGTATTTGAAAATTGTGATTTTCATAAACATTATTATGGACTAAATTAAATTAATTCAAGTGTTGAATTAATTAAACACTAGTGGGCCTAGTAGAGTCAAATAATTATATTAATTCAAGTGTTGAATTAATTAAGCAACATTGGGCCTTGTAGAGCCCAATTAGAAAATAATTATTTAAGTAGTGGGCTTGAGTAAATTCAAGTAAAGTTTAATTACGCTCAAATTTGTTTGAGACATTTAAATAAAAGTACATGGACCTTGTAATTGTTACAAGCCCAAATAGAATTGCATGCTTGGGAGATGAAAGGTTGGAGATAACTTTTTGAGTCAATAGGCATGCATGCCTTTTGGACACACTTTGTTGGGTGCTCGGTTTTGTTCTTGTTGAAACAAAAATTTTGAAACTTCCGTTGCGCAACCGGGCACCGTAAAATCGATCCCTTTCAAAAAGATGTCCGCTCGAGAGCCCAGAAAAGTGTGAAAACGTGTTTCGGGTATTTAAGGCATAAAATCGATTGAGACTTCATTTTTCCTAATTTTTCTTCTCCTCCTTTCTCTTCTCCATCGATTCTAAGCTATGGTTCTTCATATTCTTCTTCTTGTATAATTCAATCAAGCATTTAATATTCAATCTGGAGTTGTAACTTTATATTTTTAGTGAAAGGAGCAAAGGTAAGTGCTTTTTCTTCTTGTTCTTTGCAAACTTCAAAGCTCACGCTTATTGTATACATTCATAGCCTTTCAGGCTATACTTCGAGCTTACAAGCACAAAATGATATTGTTGTAAATAGTTGTGCTAAGGTATTTCAGTCAGTTGAGTACTTTAAATTCTTTTGTAACTAAAAGTTTCAGTTTGGTATTGTTAAATTCAAGACTGAAGTGGGTCTGTACAACTCTTTGTATAGATCAATGTCTTTTAGTGAATATCCTATCTTCGTTTAGAAGGGGTGACGTAGGAATGTTTGAAATCTCCGAACATTCGTAAAATCTTGTGTGTTCTTATTTCAGTTTTATTCTATCTAGCAGTCAGTTTATTTCCGCACTATTATTGTTAATTGATTGATATCAACTGACAAGATTCCCGAATTTCAGTTTATCACCAAACTGACTCAATATTCTGAAAGGTTATGAAAATTTTTGTGGGTGACTCCTTTGAGAGGTTATCCAAATTCAAGATTTTCAATGCCAAAAGTGATCTGCTTTCGAAGCTCAAGATGGAAATCTCTCCTGAACAGTTCATTAAAGTGAAAAAGGATATTGGGACGCAGGAGGCTCCAAAATAAGTCAGGAAAACCAAGAAGACAGTTCAGAAGAAGACAATCAAACGCAAACTGATTGTCAGTGAAACTGATTCTGAGAAGACTCCCTCTCCCAAAATCTCCAAGAAGCCAAGAACGCTCAAGACCAAACCAGTAGCTGTTCTAAGCACCATCCCAACTGAAAGGCTGATGCAATCTGGAGCTGAACAGCCAATCAAAGCTACTCCTTTGAGAGCTATACCAGTTGTATCTTCAACTCAAGTTTACTTACCTCTTCCTGCTACTCAACAAAAAAAGACTATCACCGAATCTGGTGACGAAAGGAAACTTGCTGGAGTTCAAGCTCCACTGATCACTATATCTGGTCGAACTTCTCCACCATTTGCCAGACCCAAAGGGATAGTGATTAGAGAAATGATTTATGCAACTGCATCAAGGCTGAGCATTCCTCATGCTCTGACTGACTCAAAGGGAAAGGTCAAAATGACAGAAGAGCCCAGATCTACAAATGTGATTCAAATTCATATTGACCTAATTTTGAAAGAGGTCAATGATTTTTCTGAGAATAAGCTAAAGGCTCATGATGAATGGGTCAGGTTTAGGACTGCAGTGTTTGCCAGACAACTAGAAAAAAAATCAATTTTGAAGAAATTTATTGACCTGGAAACTATAGTCCTGAAAATGGTCAAAGCGGCCTCAGTTGTTCAAGCTTTTCAGAGCAAAAAGTACTTCTTTGATCAAGTACGTGCAAAGAATTTAAGACAATTGATTGTTCAGCTACGCCAAAATTATGATCCCACCAGTCCAACTGCCTTTAATGACAAAGCAGTTCATGATCAACTAGACGCAGATCTTATCACACTGCAGATGGAGATTAAACATTGGGAACTGGATCAAGAACTGACTATTACAGCAAGTTCTCACAGTCTTTCATTAGAAGATCAAGCTGAACAATCAGTTGAACCGCAAGAGCCATCCAAGGAACCGGTTACTGAATCTTCTGAGCACGTAACTGCTTCTTCCCCAAAGGATGCGCGACCGTCAATTTCTGCTCCTCAATCCTCAACTACAGAACTTCGAATTTATACTGATGTTGAATTATCATTGGCAAATATCGACGAAGTTATTAAATCAGTTGCCACTGATATTCAGCTGAGTACTAGAAGAGCAGTCGAAGAACTTTTTACAATTGAAGAACTAGCTGAACAGACTATTTTGCAACCATTTGAAGAGCCCGTTCAGCCGACTGCCAAGACTGAACAGGCAGTTATCACAGAAACTGAAGAGCCAGTTCAGTCAACTACCATGGCGGAATAGGTAGTTCTAGTAACACCTGAAGAGGCTCAGTTTCACCTGGTACTAACTGAAGAGGTTCCAGCTGAATAGCCATTCACAGTTTCAGTTGTTCAATCAACTGAAGAACCAATCTCCGTATCAGCTGAGCGACTATCTGAAGAAACATCTACTGTCTTTGCTGATCAACAGACTGAAGAGCCTTCAAGCATCACTGCTGATCCAAATCTCTCTTCTCCTCCACAGCTTCAGCAGGAAGCCATAACAGAAGATGTTCCAGAATTGTCTAGTATTGAAACTGAAACAACTGAGAGGGCCTTCGTGATCTTTAATCGAGATAACATGGAGCAAGAACCAGAAACCTCTGGAGTCAAGTCCCCTGGTATAACAATGGCAACTAAATCTATATTCAATGAAATTCGAGCCATTCAGATCGACGTTGTCAGTATGATGAATTCCATTTCTGACATCCAATCAACCCAACTAGCGCACACTATGAAAATTGATTCTATAAAGGAGAATACGTTCAAAAATCTTCAACAAGTCACAAAATATATTATGAACATATTCTTCCTGATGGATCAAATACGGACAGACCGAGTGTCGACTGAAGCTCATTTACATACTCAAGCATTGTTCAACAAACTCTTTGATTATATGGAAATGTTGTCACAAAGAGAATGGATTTGATGCAAGAACTTTTAATGAATGTTGTTTTAAATTTCAACTCGGAAGTTCGTATTATATCCAGAAAGGTTGAGGCGTTTGAAAAAAAAGGGAAGAAGAAGAACAAGATCAGCAGAAGCAATATACGAAGAGACCAAATCAACCAACTGATCAACAACCAGCTGAGAAAAGAGCTAAGTAATAGAAGATCACTTAAAAATTGAAGTATTTGGCAGATTTTGAAGATTATTTTAGTCAGTTAGAAGATTATTTTACTCTTTCATTCTTTGTACGAAATTGTACGTTGAAATTGTCAATAAAAGGTTATTTTATCTACAATAAGTTCAGTTATCAGTTCATATTTTTTAAGTTTTGTAAAACACTAAAAAGGGGGAAATTGTTGGAAACTAAATTTCGGAAGTTTGAGAAACTGAGCATTTAATAGATTGAACTAACTGATCAAGAAGACTGATAGTAACTGATCTAAAATATGTAAACTATCGGTTGCCCATAACCGAAGATTAATGAGAAGATAATCGAAGGCAACTAAACCAGCAGACTGAACTATGCAGACAACTGACTGATCAGTTGGAAACTGAGCAGTTGCTACAAACAGTTGTGAGCTTATCAGTTAAAGCCTATCAGTTGATCTTTTAGCTGTACACGTCACCAGTTAAGGAAAATTATATTCAACCGACAACTGTACAAAATCAGAATGCAACTAGTAGTGGGATCACCGCATTTCAGAAAAAAACATAGTGTACGATTATCAGAAGAATGTTGATGTGGAAAACAACGGATAGAAAGATTTAAATCGCATTCAATATTACCGTTTGAGGCAAACTCTATAAATAGCAGAGAAAGAGCAGCTGAGAAACTCTCTGAACTCTCGACTCTTAAAAAACTCTAGACTCTCGAACAACTATCAACTATGCTGTTACTCTGCTGAAATCTTTGCAAACGTCAAAGCTCATGCTTATTGTATACATTTAAGGCTATACTTCGAGCTTACAAGCACAAACTGATATTGTTGTAATCAGTTGTGCTAAGTTATTTTAGCCAAGTTGAGTACTGTAAATCATTTTGTAACTAAGAGTTTAAGTTTGACATTGTTAAGTCCAAGACTATAGTAGGTCTGTACAACTCTTTGTATCAATCAAAGTTTTTTAGTGAATATCCTATCTTCGTGATAAAAAAGGTGATGTAGAAGTGTTTGAAATCTCCGAACATCCGTAAAATCTTGTGTGTTCTTATTTCAGTTTTATTCTATCTATCAATCAGTTTATTTCCGCAATATTATTGTTAATTGATTTATATCGACTGACAAGATTCCCGAGTTTAAGTTTATCACCAAAATGACTCAATATTCGAAAAGGTTGTGAAAATTGTTAGTGTTTATTCAACCCCTCCCCCCTTTTAAACACTCTTTTACCCCCTAACAGATCCTATCACCCTCTAGTCTTTCTCTGCCACCAAGGCTCTCGACACGGCAACAAAGTAGGTAGTAGGACTAGCCACTTGAACATCACGAAGCAATATTGGTCGTAACCCATCAAGGAAATGCCTCAACTTCTCCCAAGCATCATTAGCAATTAGGGGCACGAAGTGATACCCCCTCTCGAACTTCCTCACAAAATCTGCCATGTTGTTGTCTCCCTGATGCAACGTCATAAAATCCCTAGTCAGGCGAGAGCGTACTTCCTCAATATAGTACTTGGAGAGGAAGACTTGCTTAAAACCATCCCAAGACAGATTCACTTGCTTAAAACAATCCCAAGACAGGTTCTTCAAATTCACCGACACAGACGCACTCTCCCACCATGACCTGGCGTCCCCCACCAACAAAAAGATGGCACATCTAACTATGTCTGCATCCTGCAGCTCCATGAAAGGGAAAATCACCTCGATGGACTTAATCCATTCCTCAGCTATCATCGGGTCAATAGTCCCCGAGAACTCTTTTTGGTCCATCCTCCTGAACCTCTCATATACTGCCTCTGGTCTAGGCCTCGCCCCTGTATCAACTCCAGCATTGTTCCCCGCAAACTGTGCGAAGAACAGAGTCATACCTGCAAACATCTGTGCCTGCATATCTGGCAGTGGACGAGGAGGAGTAGCCCTCCCCTAATCCCGGGCCTCTCTTTTTTCTTCACCTGCTCCTCAAGCAACCATACGTCTCGGAGGCACACTGTTTCGATATTTACCCAACACGTAAACCAACATGCAATAACATAATATTCATAACATAAGATGCACGTAAATCGGTTTTAAACATGTATATGCTTAAATCATGACTTTGATGCTTACTACATAAATGAATTTTAAAACTTTAAAACTTACAGACTTGAAGCGTGACTTCGTGATCTTCTCGCAACTGGCAGTAGGCATAACCCTTTACAAAAACACCACTCTGATACCAACTGTAACGAACTGTACTTTTTAAACGTACTTAAAATTTGCGGAAAAATAAAATTTTCTTAAATAAGTAATAATCTTTGAAAATGCATTTCAAATAAAATGTTTGACAAAATATTAGGAATATAACGAGCTTACAAAAGTACTTGTTTTAAACAATATGAAATAATTTCTTTAACAATCTGAGTAAATGAAATGACATGCATAAAAATCATTGAAAGCTAAGCCGTCCTCGGATTAGTCTACCACGCAGTCCAAGCCAGCTCACTGATCCCCGCCTCTCGTCTCTGAAAGGGGATCGGTTACGGTGACCGGAAACGCAACGGAAGCACAAAAATTTTGATTTTAGCATAAAATTTTCGGCCACCAACATTCTTGTGTAGCAAATACAATAAACACAAAATGACATTCATAGTGTGTTAAGAAATGTACCTATCAATCACAAGGATTGATGTATGGCTCCAACTAAGGTGTAAACACCTTAGCTCTTGTATGGCAAGAACTTCTACAAGCTTCCAAAGAGCACTCCTTGCTCTAAAATAAAGCCCACCACCAACTAGGTAGATCCCCTCATATTTTGCACTAGAAAAATATGAGGATTTTTCTTTGAGAAGTGAGTGTTTTCTCCAACCATTGAAGAACAAAAAAATGGAGAGAATGAATAGTATTTTCGGCCACTATTCATGCTAGGAGAGAAGGAGAGACATTTTTTTGGTTGTGGGAAAAGTTAAAGTAAAAAAGTTGCATGCCAAGCCTTGGTTATACAAAAAGTTGTCTCCCAACCTTTCACCTCCCATACATGCAAATATTATATGGTTTTTAACAAATTAAAAACCCATGGACTTAATTTAATTATCTCAAACATTTTTGAGACTAATTAAACATTACTTGAATTTACTCAAGTCCACTAGTTAAATAATTTATTTAAATTGAGCTCTACAAGACTCAATATGATTTAATCAATTCAACACTTGAATTAATTTAATTATTTGGACTCTACTAGGTCCACTAGTGTTTAATTAATTCAACACTTGAATTAATTTAATTTAGTCCATAATAATGTTTATGAAAATCACAATTTTCACATACATTATTTATTTGGCCAAATTTTAATTTAAGAACACATTCATAAATTAAAATTACATTTCTCTCATAGAAGACATACTTCTATTTTTCCTTACGCCTATAAACTCATTTATAAGCCGTTCAACACATTGAACTATTTTCTCCTTTATAGAAGTCATACTTCTAATTTTCCTTACGCTTATAAACTCCTTTATAAGCCGTTCAACACATTGAACTATTTTACTTCTCAACGGGATCTAGAAAGCTAGTACTTGTGTGGCCCTCAATGGTTCATTGATACAACTAGCCGTGGGTTCACATCTCCATGTGATTCGGACTAAACATGTCCTTATATGAGCATACCCCAATTGCTCCATTCTTATTTATCAACTCCTTGATAATAAGAACGTCAGAACTCAAGTCTGATAGTACCCAACCAATCATGTTAAACGCCTAGCAGCATCGCTTACATGATTCCCTAGGTATCAAATGATAGTGCCTGCAAGAACCATTCAATTATGGTTAGCGTACAGTACGGTCCCTTCAACTCATATATCCCGACCGATTCGACAACCATTGGTATATCGAGAGTTGTCAATGAATCGATACTATGTGTCATGTCGTAGTTGCATCGATGGTGTAATCTATGAAACCCCTTTCATAATTACCACCATACTCTGATCAGAGATTTCAAACTACATATACATGAAAAACACATAGGATATCCATACCCGTAGGTAAGCGGTGAATCCCCGACTACAATGCATCGACTCCTATATGTTTCGACAGAACACCCAACCTTGCCACCTGATGACCCCATGAGAGTCGGTAAACAAGTCAAAGTGTAATTCTAGCACATAGAGTCTCAATGTTGTCCCGGGTCATAAGGACTAATGGTGTACAACCATAAACTAGGACTTTTCCACTCGATAAGTGAGAACCACTTGGAAAGTCCTTTAATGGAGGGTTGTTCAGTGCACTCTACCAGGAGCACCTATCTGCATGCTCGGACATCACAATGTCCCCTACCAATGAAACATGGTACTCACATCGCAGATACTAGTCTCAAGCTCGAGCGGCCTATATCCTTCTTAGCGGCGGCTGAATCGACTAGGAACCGTTTAGAATATACAGTATTCCAAATATGAGTTTCATGATACTCATCATATGAGCATCTCATATTCTTTCTACTATTTGTATATTCAAGGGCTTTATCTATGCAACTAGCATGGGTATACAGATAAAGATGTGCCAAAACAATAATTTCAAATATTATTAAAATAAAGATTGCTTATACATAGAGTTTCATTGTGAACACTCGGCCAACACTTGGCTCGACGTGCACCTACTCTAACAATCTCCCACTTGCACTAGAGCCAACTACCCATATACTTCAAACCAATTGATTCGCGATGCATCTCGAATAATGGTTCAGGTAAAGGCTTAGCTAGTGGATCAGCAACATTATCTGCGGAGCCGACTTAGTCGATAGACACTTCTCTTTCCACAATCTCTCCGAGGATGTGGTACTTTCTCAATACTTGTTTGGATTTCTGATGAGACCTTGGCTCCTTTGCCTGAGCTATGGCTCCCGTGTTTCACAAAACACCGGGATAGGAGCAACTCCATTAGGAATGACGTCCAACGCTTGGACGAAATTCCTTATCCAAACAGCCTCCTTTGCTGCATCCGATGCAACAATGTATTCGGCCTCAGTGGTGGAATCCGCAGTACTGTCTCGCTTGGAACTCTTCCAAGAGACAGCAGCACCAATGAGCATGAATACGAACCTAGAGGTTGACTTTGAGTCATCGATATCGCTTTGGAAGCTAGAGTCGGTATAGCCTTCCAATTTCAGTTCTCCACCCCATAGACCAATAGCAACTTACTGGTCCTTCTCAATTACTTGAGGATGTCTTTCACAGTTTTCAAGTGTGGAAGACCAGGGTTCGATTGATATCTATACACTACACTTAGTGCTAAAACCACGTCAGGACGTGTAGATATCATCCCATACATGATGCTACCAATCGCAGATGCATAAGGAATGCTCGTCATCGCCGCTATCTCTGCATCAGTCTTGGGAGACATAGACATGGATAGGGACACGCCATGACACATTGGTAGATGTCCTCTCTAGGACTCATCCATCGAGAACCGCTTCACGATGGTATCATGTATGTGGACTGGGTGATACCAAGCAATCTTCTTGAACTATCTCTATAGATCTGTATTCCCAATACAAAAGATGCTTCACCCAAGTCCTGCATCGAGAACTTACTCGCTAACCATATCTTAGTTGATTGCAACATTCCTACATCATTCCCAATGAGTAGAATGTCATCAACATAAAGCACAAGGAATGTCACCACACTCCCACTGACCTTCTTATACACACAGGGTTCCTCAGGATTCTTAGTAAAACCAAACTCTTTGATTGTATTATCGAATATGAGGTTCCAACTCCTAGATGCCTGCTTTAGACCATAAATAGATCTCTGAAGTTTGCATACCATATGCTCACTTCCGATAGATGTAAATCTTTCAGGTTGAGACATGTAAATCACTTTCTTAAAATCCCTATTAAGAAAGACTGTCTTGACATCCATCTGCCATATCTCATGGTCATACCATGCAGCCATGGCTAGCAATATCCTTATAGACTTGAACATTGCAATTGGAGAAAAGGTTTCCTCAAAGTCAACTCCTTGTCTTTGAGTATATCCTTTTGCCACCAATCGCTCCTTGAAGGTCAATACCTTCCCATCCGCCCCAAGTCCCTATGGGAACCGTTCCCTCAGGTGGATCCATAAGATCCCACACTTGGTTCGAATGCATGGAATTCATCTCAGATTCCATTGCTTCAAGCCACTTGGATGAATCGGCATCAGATAACGCTTCCTTGAAGGTCCTTGGATCACATCCATGAATAGGCTCATCATGGCCCTCTTCAAGAAGCAGACCATACCTCATAGGTGGTCTCGAGACTCTCTCGTATCTTCTAGGAGCTTGTATCTCCTCTCTTGGCTCTTCGGGTGTGGGTTCTACAATTGTGGGTGTCTCTCGAACCTCTTCGAGTTCTATCATCTCCCCTTTTCTATCCAATAGAAATTCCTTTTCCAAAAAGGTTGCATTCTTAGAAACAAACACCTTTGTTTCTTGGGGATGATAGAAACAATATCCAACTTAATTCCTTGGATATCCCACAAAGTTACATAAAATGGATCAACAATCCAATTTTATCTCCCACTACCTGCTTCACATAAGCAGGGCCCCCATATTCTAAGACAAGAATATTTGGGAGACTTACTCATCCATATCTCATATGGTGTCTGCCTTTAAATGGACATTTAGTGGAATATCTTTCAATTTTAAGTTATAGAGATCGTCTTCAAGTTCACCAGTACCAATCAAACATTCATTCTTGTAAATATTGCAAACACCTTTGCCAAATAAACAAGAATATCCATCTTTATCAACATAGAAATGGAAACAATGTTTTCTTACCAAATCAGGTACAAACAAAACATCTCTTAAAAATAACTTAAAATCATTGTTCAACAATAAGTAAACATCTCTTAAGGTCTTGGCAGCAACTCTTGCTCCATTGCCCATTCTCAAGAAGGTCTCACCTTCCTTGAGCCTCCTACTTCTTCCCATCACCTGCAACTCATTACAGAGATGTGAGCCACAGCCGGTATCTAATACCCAAGAAGTAGAGTTAATTGAAATGTTTACTTCGATAAAGAACATACCATTTCCAGAACCCTTCTGGGCAAGATATTCCCAGCAGTTACGCCTCCAATGTCCAGGCTTCTTGCAGTGATGACATTCATCAGCAGTCTTGTCAGCCTTAACTGGTGTGGCTGCCACAACGGGATTCGGAGATTGCCTCATCAAGGGCACGTTCTTCTTGGGACGTTGGAAAGAACGCTTCTTTCCCTTCCCATGTGGATCAATCTTCGTACCAGATGAAGAACCCACATAAAGAACCAGCTTCTCATTCTTGATGGTGGACTCAAAGGTCACAAGCATGTTCACCAACTCCTCAAGGGTCGGCTCCATCTTGTTCATATTGAAATTCACCACAAAAGGATCAAACGAGCTAGGCAGTGACAAGAGTAACACGTCAGTGGTCAACTCCAAAGGCAACATCAAATCCATGCCAACGAGCTTGTCCACGAGCCCAATCACTTTTAGGCCATGCTCATGGACCGAGGCCCCATCTCGCATGCGTAAAGTGATTAGCTCCTTGACGGTAGCATGCCGAAGAGGCCGTGTTTGCTCTCCAAAGAGCTCCTTGAGATGCAAATGAATGTCAGCAGCACTCTTTGCATCCTCAAAACGCCTCTGTAGCTCATCATTCATAGAAGTCAGCATATAACACCTGGCTTTCAAGTCATGGTCACACCATTCCTTGTAAGTCTGCAATTCCTCAGGAGTGCAGTCAGTCGGAGCCTCAACAGGGGGCGACTCAGTAAGTGTATATGCTATCCTTTCCGAATTCAAGACGATTTTTAGGTTTCTTAGCCAAGTGAGGTAATTAGGTCCGGTTAACATGTGTTTGTCGAGTATTGCAGATATCGGATTGCGAATCGAAGACATTGTCAATTTGTACTGAAAAGTGAAAACAGATAAATGTTGATGACTATTTCAAAATATTTAGTAAGATATAAAGTATGGACTTTTACTTTATAAATATTCGCTCCCACTGTTTTGACATCTTTCACTACCCTCTAGTGAAAACGGGAAACTCCTTTCCTCAGTAGGTACGTAAGGTCCAACTAGCGAATTATGATCCCGAATAATATCAGCCAATCACAATTCCTAAAAGGTAGTTTCCAATTGCATCTCCATGCAACCCTCTACGTAAACTTTTGTCTCACGTTTGATTAGGACCCAATAATATGACGTCGTTCATCTTCACGTGTCAAGCCTAACCCATCGATATTGAACCTTAATGGACGGTCGCCATGAGTTCCCTCAATAATATGAGCCGAAATCATGGGAGTTCCACGTAGTTCACATCACCATGTCAATGGATGTCACAGCTTTCCGGCACCCAAGGCCCCCCCAATAATATGAGCCGAGCCCCGAGCACGGGTAGCGTTCATCATGCACCCATTGTCGATGGAAGACATGGAAATTATAAACAAATTTATAATTCCCCTTTTCGGGCTTGATATTAATTTTGAATCTTATTCAAAATGAGGGTTTTTAATTTTGAAAGGTCTCATCATTAATTTTATTTAAAAGCTCGCCATGTTTGATCGTATGTTTGCCGGATTCATGCAACTTTGTTATTATCATAATAATAACGCACATACTCATTATTTATAACATATCATGCATATATTATAAACAGTAAACAAAATAAGGATGATCAATCGCCCCAACACTAATGGCCCGTGTGAGCTAAACACGGGCCTAGGTCCAATCCTAGGGAAATGCACGGGATGCAAATGCAACTATTACATTAGCTTCCAATATTTACATGTCTTCGATCTTCATAATCATCATGGCCACCATCTTCCAATCTTGATCATCCACTATACTAATATTTACAAATAAATATCCATGGCAAATAGGGATACATCTCATGGGGTGGGAACGGGCCATAAACCAAGCCCACTTTATAAATTTGATAATTATTACAATCATTCAACACAAAATATCCTAGCATACACCTAGCAAATTGGGCTTGGGCTTTTGATCATCCTTCATGCATAATATCACATATCATACACCATCAATTAATTATCACAATAATTAATTGATCCAATATTATATATCTTGATCCAATCACTAACCGCCACGATTATAAACTAAATTAACAAAGTATACAAACACCTTTGTCTACTTTCAAATTAATTTATTTATAACCGAATTTCTTGTAAATCACCATTTACTATAAATAATTAAAGTCCAACTTAAATTATTTATTTCATGAGAAATTATTTGCAACTTTTGTAAATTAAAACTTAAGGGCCCAAAAATTCATTTTTCACCAAAAACATTTTGGCCCATTTAAAATTTCACAAATGTGTTAGCCATCCAATGGTCCAACAACTCAAGGCCCGTGACACTTTGATATTTCAAAACACATTTTGAAAACCCTAGTCGTCATCGCCGTCGCCGGAGCTCCGTCGCCGGATTCCGGCCAACATGCCAAAAAAATTTTTTTTTTTAAAATTAAAAGTGGAACATTTCGGGCAGCCCCTCGGGCTGCCCTTGCTGCCCAAAATGGGCAGCCCCTCGAGTAGCCCGGGCTGACCGAAACGGGCAGCATGTTGCTGCCCGAAATCATGCAAAAATTTGGCCTTCATTTTGTTGCAAATTTCATTCTCATGCGGTTAGAAATCGATCTCAATATAATATCTTGTAAATGCTACACAAAAA
>NC_133309.1:7085008-7172013 GCF_012295235.1 Primulina huaijiensis
TTATCAACTCCTTGATAATAAGAACGTCAGAACTCAAGTCTGATAGTACCCAACCAATCATGTTAAACGCCTAGCAGCATCGCTTACATGATTCCCTAGGTATCAAATGATAGTGCCTGCAAGAACCATTCAATTATGGTTAGCGTACAGTACGGTCCCTTCAACTCATATATCCCGACCGATTCGACAACCATTGGTTTATCGAGAGTTGTCAATGAATCGATACTATGTGTCATGTCGTAGTTGCATCGATGGTGTAATCTATGAAACCCCTTTCATAATTACCACCATACTCTGATCAGAGATTTCAAACTACATATACATGAAAAACACATAGGATATCCATACCCGTAGGTAAGCGGTGAATCCCCGACTACAATGCATCGACTCCTATATGTTTCGACAGAACACCCAACCTTGCCACCTGATGACCCCATGAGAGTCGGTAAACAAGTCAAAGTGTAATTCTAGCACATAGAGTCTCAATGTTGTCCCGGGTCATAAGGACTAATGGTGTACAACCATAAACTAGGACTTTTCCACTCGATAAGTGAGAACCACTTGGAAAGTCCTTTAATGGAGGGTTGTTCAGTGCACTCTACCAGGAGCACCTATCTACATGCCCGGACATCATAATGTCCCTTACCAATGAAACATGGTACTCACATCGCAGATACTAGTCTCAAGCTCGAGCGGCCTATATCCTTCTTAGCGGCGGCTGAATCGACTAGGAACCGTTTAGAATATACAGTATTCCAAATATGAGTTTCATGATACTCATCATATGAGCATCTCATATTCTTTCTACTATTTGTATATTCAAGGGCTTTATCTATGCAACTAGCATGGGTATATTGATAAAGATGTGCCAAAACAATAATTTCAAATATTATTAAAATAAAGATTGCTTATATATAGAGTTTCATTGAGAACACTCGGCCAACACTTGGCTCGACGTGCACCTACTCTAACAGTCTCCACATGCTCGTCCTCACCTGCATCAATCAAGTCCAGTGAGTCTAAAGACTCAACATGTATAAACTGGGAATAGCAAGTAATGTATAATAGAACCACATGCATTTTAAAGTATCACATACGTAACTTAGCTTTGAACAAACTTGCGTAGCCATAGATGTTCCATCGATTCATAAACATTTTCATTAACGTACTTGCATCATACATACTTAAACATGGATAAAATCGTCATTTTGCGTAAAGATATGTTTCAAAGCAAGTGACCCGTAACATAGTGCGCCTGATCAGACTAAACCACAGTACTAGGCTGGCAGAGATGTCCACTACCACATACATAAGATCCCCAGTCATACTTTACAAGGTGGATTGGTCCCTGGTCATACTTTACCGCTTTCTAATCATGATCAAAACCCGGTCATACTTTATCAGGGTGGAGAGTTCCCCGGACACGTTCTCTGGCTTCCGAACCCGTTCATATTTGGTCACAAGACAATTAGCATACCTCAAAAATATAAAATATTTTCTTTTGCATGTCGAACATACTTACATAGAGTTGAGGGATTCGTTGGACCTCGCTTGGGCTGTCGCTGCACATACTAACACGTTTTCAAGAAACTCAAATTTAATAACTTAATCATACCAATCAAACTCACCACCGAAGTAATAAATAACATATGAATTTATAGACCACTCGGGACTTGTTTAAATTTAAACATCATACTAAACCATGACATCGAACCCCGAACCAAATTCTCATGTGTAGAAAGGACATTTCCCAAGCAATGAAAAAACCCGAACCTTGTTTAAACCGTGACTCAAAGATTCCCATTCAAGACTCGTAACAACAAGTCTAACCACCCTCAGCAAGTTTGGACATAACGACGTATTAGTACCCAAAGGAGGCAATATCACCTAAACTCGAAGCCCAAAGCTACTAGAACCAGCGCTTAGGGGCTAAAGAGCAGCGCTGCAGCGCCTGACAGGCGCTACCCTGCAGCGTCGCGGCGCTTCATGGTGAGAAGCTGCAGCACTCCTAGAGCAGCGCTGTGGCTCTAGCCCTGCGCGAATTCAACCCCAAAAAGCCATCTTCTACCCATTCCCGCCCAAATGCCTTCTAACGCAACCTAACCCATACCGACTCGAAACGAAACACCGAAAGGCGAATGATCCCAACACATGACACAACCTATGCAGAAATGGCCACTCGGTGATTCCAAATGAAGCCTGCAACCAAATAAACTCAAGGAACATGAAGAACATATTTTAAAAATGACACAGTTTGAGCAGTCCCACGAAAATTATCACAACTCACTCGTTTCTTGTCAAAAAATTAGGAATTTACTATCAAATCGAAGATATCAAAAAGTACTACGTTTTATATTTTGAAAGTTTTCCAGAAAGTTGATCGAAAATTCACAGTACTCAAAATGACAGCAGACTCGTTTTTTAGATCTAAATTTTAGATCCAAAATTGTTTCAAAAGTTTTTGCTCAAACTTTTTCACAACATACATGGCTTTTTACATACAATAAACATCAAAACATATACTATAAAAAGATCGATGCAAAAACGAAAGTATATACAGGCAAACCTAATAGTAACTTTACTAAAATCCCCTAATTAAAAATAAAATACACGTGAAAAACTTTAAAAGTTTAAAATCATAAAATCACATAATAAATTAAATTAGGTTTTAAAAATTCTTAAAATTTCATAATTATTTTAAAATACCAAATTTCATGACTTGAAATAAAATACCACATTTTCTAAAAATCGCCTAAATCATCGCCAATCTCTTATTCCGATCCTACATCCAATATTCACCTGAAACATAAAAATCAAGAAAACATTTTAACGTATATCAATTAAACATATAATAATTTAAAGTCATGCACAACAATCAATCATGCCTTGCTAAAATCATTTTAAAATTAAATAAATAATTTAGAAATTTAAATAAATGCAAAGGTTTACGTGTACTGATTTTGGGCTCTACAAGAAGATTGGCTCGGTTGGTGCGATGTTGGTGGCTAGCGAGCGTGTGAGTCGTGCCGCATGCATGGGGCAAGGACCTTGGGTTAAGTTGGTCCAGGAGGGTCCTAAATTGGGCTAGGAAGGGTCGGTCCAAGGCGGGTCCGAGCTGGTAGGGACTAGGGTCGAGAATTTGTATGTTTAGGGTACTAAAGTTTGAAGACGTTTTGTGCAGAAAATTCCAGCAACCTTAGGGCATGGTTTCTAGGTCCTAAGTGGTCTAAAATATTTGGTTTAGAGGCTGGAAATGTAAGTTCAAGTCATGGTTCAAGTTGGAAGAAATTTGGTAAAGTTTCGGGTTGATACGGGTTAAAATCGGGACCTCGGTCCAAGTTTTAAAACGAATCGTATAAGTTTTGAAACGGGCTCGATTTTACGTCTAACAAATGCTTATAAATATGTTTTGAGGTGTTTCAAAGGGTTTGGTATGCTTCGGGTCGAAATATTGAGGTCTAAGTTTAAAATGGTCATTTTGGGTTTCGAGGCCAAAATGGTCATTTCGCACCCGAGTCGAGTTTTTAGTCTCGGTAGCGCCCTAAATACGACTTTACATGTTTTTAAATGTTTAGGTTATCCTGAACATGATTTTTACGTAATTATGAAAAATACGTGCGTGCTTGATTTTAAGAAAAATTTACGTGTATGCATGATTTTAATAAGTGATGAATATGATGACATGTTTTGAATGATGGGAGTTGGTTGTGACTAAGACGATGTCACGATGACATGTAAGGCAAATGCTCAGTGGACGGGTAATGTTGTCGCTGATGTCCCCACTGCCGGGTACCACAGTTACACGTAGATGGATCCATCGACTGACACGATGATACGAAAGTCACAACTAATGAACTGAATTTAATAAAAATAAAATGTATACGTATATGAAGACATGAGTTGAAATGTTTTGACACGATATGATTTTATACGGCACGTTTACGTTTATGTTTTTAAGTTCATTAAATGTATTTTATTACGTTATTTTTCAGCGCTGTGTGCTATGTATATGTAGTTGTTATAACGATTCAGGTGTGTTGAGTCTCTAGACTTACTAGGCGTGAATGATGTAGGTGAGCATTTTGATCAGGAGACTGAAGGTGACGATGACTGAAATGACGGAGCTGGTGGCACACGTTAACCCGAGGACTTACATTCTTTCGCAAGAATATGATTTTATGGGAATACATTTAAACAAATTTTTAAATGGTTGATGATTTTATTTTGTTGAGGGTTTTGACAGATTTTAATATGTTTGAAGTTTTATATTTTTAAACGGTAATTGTTTAGGTTGGTTGCTGTTTTCATAATTTTAACAGTATTTATTTTATTCAGCTGTGGGTTTATTTTAGAAAATGCATGTTTTGAATTTTATGTATTTTTGTAGGTATGGTTTCGGCCATTGGCCAAAAAAAATATTCAGTAGAATTTTAAAATGAGCAGACGCTTCAACATATATGCTGAAGCGATGAAAATAGCATGTCTAGGTTCTTGTCTACGTAAGACACTTCACAAGAATCCATTGGTGAACTGACATCCTACTGATATTTATTACTCGATCCTGTAATACATGAGCTACTTGAGTTTATAAAACTCAATAAGTTGGAACTTATACATACCAATATGTGTAGAAGGAACATATATATCAAAGTCGCGATCAACAATGCATTCTTAAATCATTTCATATCATATATTCATTCATAACATGTAAACAAGTTTCTTTCGTAATTGAGTCCCATTTGTTGACCTTTACTTCTGTGCTTGCTTTATTATATAGCTACTACTGTGATGACCGTCAGAGTGCCCTGTGAGAACCCCACTTGGCCAATAGGTTAGTGGGCTTAAAACCACCCATGATGTCAACGAGCTCGTATATCATAAAATAATTTGTTTCATTCATTTAGTACCATTTTCATGTTAAAGACATAGAACATCTGTTGAACATTCATGATCTTTCATATCTAATACATAACAATGGTATATGTGCTAATTTTTCATCAATAAACGTACCAACAAAGTACATATAACAATAATCAATAGAAAACATTTGAAATTAATAATATTACTCATGTATTACTTCAAGAACATGTCAACTTACTTTCCAAGAGAATGAACACTGGTAGAATAAAGTTCATTGGGCTATGCTGTAAAATACATCAATAATTCAATCACTACCTTCATACTTAAGCATATGGCTGAAAGTTACTCTATATGGTTCTCTACATATGAAAACAAACATTTCATAGGTGAATAATTATAACACTAGGATACTCTTGTGATGGAGAGTTCAATTCTAGATTCAATTTTAGGATGAAGAAAAGATGAAGGATCACTTGAGGAAAGAACATGGCAAACCCTTCTCTTCTCCCTTATTTTCTCCTTGAGATTTGATGGTGGAATGGCGAAAAATGGCTGAAGACTCGATACTTATCCATTTCCAGAACAAAATCATGTTTCTAACTCACAATTTTGTCCAGCGGCACTCGAGCGGTAACATTTTACCTCTCGGGCGCAGAACATTCTGTTGAAACACCAAAATTTCGGCACAGGAGTGCTAGGGCGGTAGAATTTAATCGCTCGGGCGCGCTCTGCACACAGCTTTGTCAGTGTTTGCTTAAAACATACAGCTTCTTTTAATAATTTGGAAAAGTAATCAACATGAAATTTGTAGCTCTATGTCTTGGCTTTCATCTCCAATTCTACCAAAATGTATCAGTGCAAGAACGACGATACACACGACACAATTCAGATCGCTTTTGGCTTGTCTTCAAGAATGATTTCGACAAAACCCGAAACATGGAAGTTTTAGCCTTATATCTTATCTTTCCAATGGTTGTGGCCTCAAACAATTTGGATCAATATCAAAATTATTCTGCTAAAACACGTAAGTACTGCCATATTTTCATCCCACTTCCTGCATTTCCATACTAACTTCCATTACACTACTTTACCTACATATCTTACTATCACTATTTAGACACATATTCAATCTGAATACAGCATGGACAATATAGAAATCATTTTCAATCTCAATATCAACATATCAATCGATGTCAATAGGTCCATATGTATAATACAAGGAGCACTAGCGGCATCATTCATGTAAATTATAATGAATCCGCTAAGCGCATAACGAATGACATAAACACATTAATTATCTGTACGAGTAACCGGGCATTACAATTCTCCCTCCCTTCAATGAATTTTGTCCTAGAAATTTGACGTACCATATAATTCAGGATATTTCTGTTGGATTTCGTCTTCTCGTTCAAGATGCTTCTTCAACTTCATGATTTCGCCATAATATTTTTACAATTTGTATTTCCTTGCCTCGCAATATCTTTGATTTCCTATCGAGTATTTCGACCGGCCGTTCTTCATAAGAGAGATTCGATGCGAGTTCCAATGGTTCATAATGAAGAACGTGAGATGGGTTGGTCAAATACTTTCGTAGCATTGAAATGGGAAAGACATTATGGACACTTGAAAGATTCAGTGGTAATGCAATTCGGAACGCTCTTTCTCCAATTCTGTCCAAGATTACAAATGGACTGATATATCTTGGACTTAATTTTTTCTTCTTATCGAAACGCAAAATACCCTTCAACGATGATATTTTTAAAAATACTTGTTCACCGACCTGAAATTCCAATTGACGACGTCGCACATCAGCATAACTTTTCTGTCGAATCTGGGTAGTGTGCATACTCTCCTTAATCATGGTTATCAATTCTGATGTTTGTTGCACCAATTCAGGGCCTAATTAATTTCTTTCTCCTACTTCATCCCAATGTACTGGAGATCGACATTTTCTACCATATAATGCAGTATACGGTGCCATTCCAATAGTTGATTGAAAACTATTGTTATATGTAAATTCAGCCAACGGAAGTTTACTGTCCCAACTACCTAGAAATTCAATAGTACAGGTCCTCAACATATCTTCCAATATTTGATTCACTGGTTCTGATTTTTCATCAGTTTGTGAATTGAACGCCGTGCTAAATGACAATCGAGTTCCCATGGCATGATGTAAGCTTTTCCAAAATATAGATGTGAACTTGAGATCTCCGTCAGATACAATGGACACTGGGATACCATGGAGCCTCACTATCTCCTTGATATATTCTTCAGCATATTGATTCATCGTGTATGTGGTTTTAACTGAAAGAAAGTGAGCTGATTTCGTGAGTAGATCAACAATAACCCATATGGCATTAAATCTTCTTTGTGTGCTTGGAAAACCAAGAATGAAATCCATTGTAATGTGTTCTCATTTCCATTCAGGAATAGGCAATGGTTTCAAGAGTCCTACTGGTCTTTGATGTTCTGTTTTGACTTGTTGACAAGTTAGGCATTGTGCAACAAATTGAGCAATATCCTTTTTCATACCTGGCTTCCACATCTCGTTGTCTCAGTTTTTGTAACTCACTATCTACACTTTGTTTGACCTTGATTATGTCAGCAATTGTTGGTCGAACCATGAGAGATGATAGCTGAATTACAGCTCCCTTTGGAATAACTTCAAACTGCAGATTTTGTAAATCCCGTGTGATTTGTTCTTGTACTCTCAATGTGGCAACAGAACTTGACTTTCAACTTAACTCATCTGCAACAACATTCGCTTTACCTGGATGATAATTGATAACACAGTCATAATCTTTCACTATTTCCAACCATCGTCGTTGTCGCATATTCGTTCTTTTTACGTGAAAAAATATTTCAACTCTTGTGATCAGTGTAAATTTTACACCGCTCACCATACAAGTATTGGGGCCATATTTTTAATGCAAATACAACAGCAGCCAGTTCCAAATCATGTGTGAGATAGTTCTTTTCATATTCTTTTAATTGTCTTTATGAATAAGCAATCACTTTCCCGTGTTGCATTAAGATTGCTCCTAAGCCATGTTTTGACGCATCTCTATACACTACAAATCCTCCTGGTCCTCCTGGAATCGCAAGAATCGGTGCCGATGTCAACTTAGTTTTCAATCCTTGAAAGCTTCGATCATATGATTCACTCCATACAAATTTCACATCTTTTCTTCTCAAACCAGTTAAGGGCAATGAAATTTCCAAGAATCCTGCTATAAAACGACGGTAATAACCACTTAACCCAAGAAAACTACGTGCTTCAGCAACAGTAGTTGGTCGTAGCCAGTTATTAATAGCTTCAATCTTACTTGGA
The DNA here is from genome assembly GCF_012295235.1 of Primulina huaijiensis. Classification (NCBI taxonomy): domain Eukaryota; kingdom Viridiplantae; phylum Streptophyta; class Magnoliopsida; order Lamiales; family Gesneriaceae; genus Primulina; species Primulina huaijiensis. The sequence goes on from NC_133309.1 coordinate 7,093,200, forward strand.
TCAACTGAAACGCCTTTTTTACAAATGATATGACCCAAAAATGATACTTGTTCCAGCCAAAATTCGCATTTCTTCCATTTCGCTTACAAATGTTTATCTTTTCAAATTGTGCAGTACCAATTTCATATGTTCTCGATGTTCTTCTACAGTTCTTGAGTAGATGAGGATATCATTGCTCCTGTAATTGTTCTTTCAATTCTTCCATCTCTGTAAGAGCCAAACCATAAGGAGCTTTTGAGATTGGATGGGTTCCTGCCAACACATCAATCACAAATTCTATTTCCATATATGGAGGTAGTCATGTTATATCTTCGGAGAATACCTCTGGGAATTCACAAACAACATCTATATCTTTTAATTCAACAATAGGCGGATCGTTATGATAAATTTCCTTGACACCCTTTCTTTAGTAATTTACATGCTTCCATAACAGAGATTATCATAAGGGGTAAGGATACACCTGCACTTGCTACTGTGAATGGTTCAATTCCTAATGGTGCAAACTTGAAAATTTTCATGCCATTGTCGATAGTAGCTCGATACTTAGAGAGCCAATCCATTCCTCGTATTACATCAAAATCTGTCATTTTTCGAACTATCAAATCGAGATACATCTCATGGCCTAGGACATAATTTGGAAATGCTTGAGAAATCTAATTTGTCTATAATTCTTGCCCGTAAGGTAAAAGCTACGGCGAATTGCGTCTCTATTGTGCTTGGTGTAATGCACAATTTCCATACAAACGATTCCGAAATAAAAGAATGTGTGGTTCTTGAATCTAGTAAAAAAATAGCAGTGATACCAGTGATGTAACGTCTACCGTTTTAAAAGTGCTGAACTATTTTTTTATATATATAAAAGCTTGCAATTACAAAATAACATTTAAAATAATCGTATTTGATTGCAAATAAAAGTAGCGCAGTTTAAAAATAACCAACATCATCCAAAATGATAGTAAACGTAAACATGTAAAAATCAAAATATCACCAACGTATAAAAATGGGTAACTCCTCTCAAAACGCATTATTCAATATGCGGAAAAATAAGGGTCCTCGGGTCATGTCACCGCCCATCCCTCCTGCCTACTCATTCTTTGGCACCTCCGGTCCTCTAATCAAAATTCTCATCTGCACCACAAACGTCTATTGAGTTTAAAAACTCAACACACCTATACCAGGAATAACGAGTACATATACGTAGCACAGAACAGTGAAAAATAGCATAATGAACATAAATTTCATTCAGCAGTAAAATCGTATACGTAAACGTGTCATGTCAAAACATGGCAATAATCATAGCATGAATCATCATATCAACATATACGTGTTAATTTACTTAATTTGAATTCCGTTCATTAGCTGTGACTTTCGTATCATCATGTCAGTCGATGGATCCATCTACGTGTAACCATGGTACCTGGCGGCGAGGATCATCAGCGACAGCATTACCTGCACACTGAGTCACGACCTACAAGTCATCGTGTCATCGTATCATCGTGTTAATGACAACTAAATCACTTCTTTAAAAAACGTGTCATCATAGTCATCACTTAAATAAAAACATGCATATACATAATTTTTCCTTTAAATCAAGCATGCAACGTACTTATCGTAATTACGTAAAAATCATGAACATGATGCATAAACGTTTAAAATATCATAAATTTGTGCTCAGGGCGCTGCCAGTACAAAAATCTCAGCCCGGGTGAAAAATGACCATTTTGCCCTTGGAAACCCAAAAGTTGTCGTTTTACCCCTGGACCTCTTAAATTGACCCCAAGCTTCCCAAACTCCTTAAAATGTCCCAAAATATTTTTACAAGCATTCCTAGATGTAAAATCGAGCCAAATTCAGAAATTAATCGATTCGTTTTAAAACTTTGATCGGGGTCCGGTTTTAACCTGAACCGACTCGAAACTTAACCAAATTCTTCCCAACTTCTTACCACACCTTATAAACATTTAAAAGGTCATAAAATCATCAAAACTAGACATCTATACCCCTCGATCAGACCTTGTAAGCTGCTGCTAATTTCTTCAACCACACTACTCGATCCTTAAACCCATCGCCCATACACGTTCGCGTCCCTAGCCAAAAACCAAGCGAACCATCTCCTGAACCACCTCTCTTAGAACACCCTAGGAGTATACTAGACAGAGCCAACCCAAGGGTTCAGCCTCATGCAGTCTACAACACCAACCCGATCGCTAGGAACCACAAGTGTCACGCCGAGCTCTACCCCCTCCATGCGTACTGCCGGGCCTTCGGTGGTCCCAGTGGTGGTTGGACCTTCCAGGGCAGTGACTCAGACCCACCAGGGTCTGGTCCAGACCATGGTCCAGCCCTCGCACCACCCGATCCACCCCAAGCCAGAACTACAGCCCCAATCGAGCAAGAACTTAAGAACAACTCTTGATCTCTACTCCTACAACAACACCGAACAGCTATCACCCCAAGAACCCTTTGTGACACCACTAACAGCCCTAAGCCGCAGCCCCTTGCACCTCAATTCATAAAAACATGAGTGACATTAAAAGAAATGCATTACATGAACAACAAACAAAAATCCTTCATGTTCTTGTTTGGATCAAGAGTTTTGCTACAGATTTATCACACAAAAGCATGTATATTCCCTATGAGATGCAAAAACGAAAGTACAATGCGTGCCTTGATGTTAGATGAACGAAAACGAGACGAAGGAGACATCGGGAGGATTTTCTCCTGAAGAAAATGAATTGGCCAATGGAACCTTTAGCTGGGAGTGATGAAACCATTGGAGAATGGTTGAGGGAGAGGGTGTCAACTGTGAGGGGTGTTTATGTTTAGGTTAATGATAATTATGTATTATTTAAATTGTTAACAATTAACTAATGAGCCCTAAATTGTTAATTAAAGGTTTAAAAGATATTTAAGCCCAATAAACATAAAAGTAGGCCCATTAAATCAAAACACACTCCATAAAAATATTTCGTGTTGGAAAATTTTTGAAAATATTAGTCGAACACTCAAAAAGTCCCCCGATTCGATAAAATTTGCGTACTGTTACAAATTAAAAATCATACGGGTAAAAATTCCCAATAAATCCCATTTTTGAGAAATGCACTTAAAACATAGAAACATAGAAACCATAATGCATGAACTTATAAAATTTTATGAAATAAATTCTACCATGCTTGAATTAGGCATAAAATGCATAAAAATAATTAAACACATATTAAAAAATAAAATCCTAGATTTCATTCATGCAGATTACGTGAATTAAATTACTGAACCTTACAACTCTCTCCCCCTTGAACAAAATTTTGTCCTCGAAATTAGAACGTACCGAATAACTCCGGGTAGCGACTTCTCATCTCGATCTTTGTCTCCCACGTGGCCTCCTCCTCGGAATGATTCAGCCACTTGACTTCGACCATCTGAATCACTTTATTCCATAGCCTCTTCTCCTGCCTATCCAAAATCTGAGCGGGTTTTTCCTCGAATGATAAGTGCGATGTCAGCTGAAGTGGCTCATAGTTAAGCACATGCGAAGGATTCGACATGTACTTCCGCAGCATGGAAACGTGGAACACATTATGAACACCGCCAGATTCTGCGGTAAAGCTACTCTGTAAGCAAGTGTACCAGCTCTCTCTAGGATCTCAAATAGTTTGATGAATCTTGGGCTGAACTTGTACTTCTTCCCGAACCTCATCACACCCTTCTCGGTGCGACCTTCATGAAAACATGATCCCCTACTGCGAACTCCAGATCTCGCCGTCTCTAATCAGCATAGCTCTTCTGACGGTCTGGGAGGTCCTCATCCTGTCCCGAATCCTAGCCACTAGTTCTGCTGTCTATCTGACAATATCCAGACCCAACTCTGCTCGCTCACCTATCTCATCCCAATAAAATGGCGACCTACACTTCCTCCTGTAAAGTGCCTCATATGGAGCTATACCTATCGATGCTTGATAGCTGTTGTTGTATGTGAACTCCACAAGAGGTAACTTCGGCTCCCAACTGCCCTAGAATTCGATCATGCATGCTCGGAGTAGGTCCACCACAATCTGAATCACCCTCTCTGACTGACCGTCTGTCTGAGGATGGAAAGCGGTACTGAACAATAGCTTTGTACCTAATGCCTGGTGAAGACTCTTTCAGAATGCATACGTGAACCTCGGATCCCTGTCTGACACGATGGACATTGGAATCCCATGCAGTATGACTATCTCAATGATGTACAGTTCTGCGTACTGAGTCATGGCGAATTTCTTCCTGGTCATTAATAAATGAGCTGATTTAGTGAGCTATTCAACAATCACCCGGATGGCGTTAAATCCTCCAGTAGTCCTCGGAAGCCCTGTCACGAAGTCTATAGTAATTTTCTCCCATTTCCACTCGAGAATAGGGAGTGGTCTCATCTTCTCTGCATGGTCTCTGATGCTCTGCTTTAACCTGCTGGCAAGTTAAACACTCGGAAACGAGTCACAGAATATCCCGCTTCATGCCCTGCCACCAATATAGAGTTTGTAGATCCTTATACATCTTCGTACTCCCTGGATGGATTGAGTACGGGGTGTTGTGGGCCTCACTCAAGATATTTGCTCGAAGGGAATCACTGTTAGGAATCCATATGTGATCTATATATCTCACTATGTCGTCCACAACTGTATAAGTCACTGGCCTTTAGCCTCGTACCTTTGTCTTCACTTTTGTAGCTGCTCATCAGAAATCTGCCCTGACCAGATTCTGTCTCTCAGAGTCGGTTGTACTGTGAGAGTAGCAAGATTTGGGGCTTCGCCCGTGGCATAAATTGCAAGCTCAAATCTCTGAATCTCAGCCTGCGTGCTTCCTGCTCAGAGCATCTACCCGGGTGGTCTCTAATGTTGTAATCAAAATCCTTCACCAGCTCCAGCCACCTCCTCTGCTGCATATTCAGTTCTTTCTGTGTGAATAAGTACTTCAAGCTCTTATGATCTTTCAAAATCCTGAACTTCTCCCCATACAGATAGTGTCTCCAGATCTTCAAGACAAATACCACTGCTGCTAGCTCTAGGTCATGAGTCGGATAATTCTTCTCATGGACCTTCAGCTTTCTGGACGCATAGGCTATCACTCTGTCCTGCTGCATCAGAACTATGCCCAACTCAAGCTTAGATGCATCCGTATATACCACAAACTCTCCTCGCCCTGATGGCATAGCTAGCGCTGGTGCTGTAGTCAAGGCCTGCTTCAACCTGTCAAAGCTCTCATGGCACTCGGATCTCTAGATAAACTTGGCATTCTTCTTCGTCAAAGCGGTCATAGGTATCGCAATAGAAGAGAAGCCCTGGATGAACTTTATGTAATAGTCTGCCAATCTCAAGAAGCTACGGATTTCGATCGCACTCTTTGGAACTTGCCAATCTCTTACTGCATCTACTTTGCTCGGGTCGACCTCTATGCCATCTTGAAATACAATGTGGCCCAAGAATGCCACTCTGTCAAGCCAGAACTCACACTTGCTGAACTTGACATACAATCCTCTATCATGTAGAGTCTGTAACACTGTCCTCAGATGCTGACTGTGCTCCTCCTTTCTCTTCGAGTAGATCAGAATATTGTCAATGAAAAATATGACGAACTGATCTAAATACGGCTGCAACACGCGATTCATGAGATCCATGAAGATCGCTGGCGCGTTAGTAAGACCGAAGGGCATCACAAAGAACTCATAGTGTCCATATCCCGTCCGGAAGGCTGTCTTATGCACATCCGTCTCCCTCACTTTCAACTGATGAAAACCGGATCGGAGGTCTATTTTGAGAACACTGAGGCTTCCTGAATCTGATCAAATAAATCCTCGATCCTCGGCAGTGGATACTTATTTCTAACTGTGACTCTGTTCAGCTCTTTGTAGTCAATGCACAGTCGCATGCTATCATCCTTCTTCTTAACAAAAAGAACTGGTGCACCCAAAGGAGAAAAGCTAGGGCGAATGAAACCCTTATCCAGCAGATCCTAAATCTGATCTTTAAGCTCCTTCATCTCTCCAGGCGCTAATCGTGTGAGGACCCGAGCGCTAACTCATTTTCATAAATCATCATTGGGATTAAATGGATCAATAAATAAGCTAGGTCGAATTTTTTTTATTTATTTTTTTAAAAGTCGAGCACCTCATAAACAAGTGTCAAAAATGAAACAACCCCCTTCTCATGCTTTTAAATTTAAAAGAAAAACATACGCGGAAGCATTTGAAATAAAAAGGGAAAGAACAAAATAATATGTAAACAAAACATTTTACCAAAAGAAATCCACAAACTAACATAAGCTTTACCCCATAATTCATTTTACAAAATATGACAATATTTAAACTTTTCATGTTCACCAAAAATAAAATAAAAGTGACATGATCAAAAGTCTTTCCCATTGGCTTTTATATGACTTCTTCCCCTTGGACGATCCGCTTCAATCCTTTTTGTCACCTGCATCACATGACATTAACTGGAATGAGATAAAACTCAGTAAGCAGAAAGCTATACATAACAAGTACATATACATGAGATTGGTTTGAAATATGGATATAGCAATGGAAATAGACAATGAAGCAATGGCAATGGACAATAAATCAATAGCAATGAACAATGAATAATACCATCTTCAATGAAAGATAGGTAACAAAGCAATATGGATGATATTTCATGGCATGAAATAAAGGAAAGGAAATGATAGTTCTGTGACCTGTGACCTGTGGATAGTATCTCTTTGATATATAAATATATCAAAACTGTGAGAGATACTCATAATCATGTGATTGGCCAATGACATGCATGTAATTACTATCATTCCTTGGCTTTGATCATAGGAAATTTCATTGAGGCAATTATACAAACACTTGGTAGGCACAATGATGTATTAGCTCCTTGATCAATGAATTCAATGGAAATGCTTGAACAATGAACGTATAACAATATACATATCAATTATATACCAATGGAAGGAGCTAATTAACAATAACATGGCTTGATACATATAAAAATCAAGTGAGCATTTGAAAAGAAAGCTTCTACTTACAACCAATCCAACAATATGGTGGCTATGATAAACTTTTATGATTCCTACAAACATCAACACAAGAATAACCAACAATCATCAACATTACCCTAAGAAATTCATCCATTCAACTTAACCCTTCAACCATCCAAACCCTTCTAAACTCCAAAATAATATAACCTTTACCTTGCAGCTTGGAGGAATAGGTAGAAACCACTAAGAATACAACTAAAATCCTTGCACTTGGAGTAGAGATTGAAGGATAGAAAACTAGAGAGAAAATGGCATGAATCGATTATAAGGGAAAGAGAGAAGGTTAGAATGAAGTAGAAGCCTCTAGAATCATGTTATAAGTCTTCAATCCCTTAAAAACGTGTTTTAAAAAAACAATCTCGCATGCCTAGCGCTGCGGTGACGCTTAATTGGCGCTGCGGCGCCTTCTCTATGTCGCTGGGAGCGCCGCGGCGCTGCCTGGCAGCGCCTAGGCGCCAACGCCACGGCGCTGCGCTGCCAGGTGCTGCCCCCTGCACTCCACAGCCGCGTTCTGAGCACGGCTCCGTTAAATATTGCTTCCGAAACGCCTCTTCCCTTCATAATTAGAAAAGGTGGTAAACTATAAAGTTGTAGCTCTATGTCTTTTCTTAAACCTCTCCAAATTTCAGATCATTTAAAGGTATGAGTAAAATGTTATGCTCAATATCCCAACATGTGTCAATACATGAGCAACGATGCACATGACACACTTCGGGCCACTTTTGACTCGTCTTTCCTAATGATTTGAACCAAACTCAAAACATAACAGTTATAGCCTTATATCTTATCTTTTCAATGAAAGTGGCCTCACATCAATTGAATCAATATACAAAACATTATACTAAAAACCGCAACTACTGCCACATTATTCTTACTGTTCTGCACTTCCATTTCCTGTTTGGCTCAAGATCGACTTTCTATTTTATCCATTCATTCCCATAATCATCACCAACTATGAACATAATATTAAAACAATAACCATAAACAATGACCATATTTTAACCATTCCAATAAACATATCTATAACCATCACAACATCCATAACCATAACCAATAATCATTCCCACCATAACCATAAAAATATTTAAAACCATATCTTATCACCATAAATCATAAATAACGCCATAACTAAAACATGACAAAATGGTCGGGATATTACAATCTCCTTTCCTTATAAAAATTTCGTCCCCGAAATTTGCTTACCTTCGAATAAAGTTGGATAACGATGTTTCATCTCCTCTTCCGGTTCCCACGTGGCCTCCTTAATCACTTGATTTCTCCAAAGGACTTTGACAAGGCCAATTTCTTTGTTTTTCAACACTTTAACTTTACGATCCAAAATTTGCACCGGCATTTCCTCGTAGGTAAGGTTAGGCAAAAGATCCAATGATTCGTACCGAAGAACATGAGAGGGATTAGAAAGGTACTTATGTAACATTGAAACATGAAATACGTTGTGAACTCGATCCAAGTCCGGTGGCAATGCAAGACGATAGGCTCGGTCTCCAATCTTATCAAGAATTTCAAAAGGTCCAATGAATCGAGGACTTAGTTTACCTTTCTTACCAAATCGCATAACTCCCTTGAGAGGAGTTATTTTAATAAACACATGATCACCAACCTCGAAAGTCAAAGGCCGTCTCCGAACATCGGCATAACTCTTCTGTCTGGACTGAGCGGTCTTCATTCGCTCTTGGATCAATGTCACAACATCTGCTGTTTGTTGAACCAACTCTGGGCCCAACATCTTTTTTTCACCTACCTCTTCCTAATAAAGAGGAGATTGGCACTTCCTTCCATATAAAGCTTCATAAGGTGCCATGCCGATAGAAGACTGGAAACTGTTATTATACGTGAACTCTACCAAAGGCAGCTTAGAATCCCAACTTCCCGGGAAATCAATCGTACAAGCCCTTAGCATATCCTCCAAAATTTGGATTACCCTTTCTGATTGACCGTCGCTTTGAGGATGGTATGCGGTACTGAGAGTCAATTTCGTTCACAAGGCTCGATGCAAACTTTTCCAAAACTCTGATGTAAACCTTGGATCACGATCAGAAACTATTGACACCGGTATTCCATGAAGTCTCACAATCTCCTGAATATACGCCTCAACATATTGGTTCATAGAATAAGTCGTCTTGACAGAAAGAAAATGCGATGATTTGGTTAAACGATCCACGATCACCCAAATCGAATTGAAGCCTTTCTGAGTCCTTGGCAACCCAACAACGAAATCCATGGTTATGTGCTCCCATTTCCATTGCGGCATTGGCAAAGATTATAACAACCCCGCCGGTCTTTGGTGCTCAATCTTAACCTGCTGACAAGTTAGACATTCAGAAACAAATAACATTATATCTTTCTTCATACCTGGCCACCAATAGAGACGTCGAAGATCTTGGTGCATCTTGGTACTACAAAGATGTACAGAATAGGGCGCTGTATGAGCTTCAGTGAGTACGTCTCGTCGAATGCCATCACCCATAGGAACACATATCCTACCTCGAAAGATCAATAAACCATCACGGTTCAACCAAAACTCAGAAACTCCTGTCAAATCACTCTTCCTTTTCAATTCTAATAACTGAGCATCCCGCTGCTGTTCTTTCAAAATTCGATCAAATAAAGTTGAGTGAAGAACTAGAGCAGACAATCTAGCAACTGTACCTGAAGATACCAAATTGATCTCATTTCTTTGCAATTCAAGCAACAAAGGTTTAGAAATCATGGAACCCAATAATGAACTCGATTTGCGGCTCAAAGCATCTGCAACCACATTAGCTTTACCAGGATGATAGCTAATGGTGCAATCATAATCTTTTACCAGTTCCAACCATCTCCGCTGCCGCATATTCAATTCCTTCTGCGAAAACAAATAACTCAAACTTTTGTGATCCGTAAATATTTCACATTTCTCACCATAAAGATAGTGCCGCCAAATCTTCAAAGCAAAAACCACAGCAGCTAACTCCAAATCGTGAGTGGGATAATTCTTCTCGTAGTCCTTCAACTGACGAGAAGCATATGCTATTACTTTCCCCCTCTGCATCAATACGGCACCTAACCCCTGCTTAGAAGCATCTGCATATACAACAAAATCTTCAGTACCACAAGGAAGTACTAAAACAGGGGCATAGGTTAACTTATCTTTCAATGTTTGAAACGCTTGTTGGCACTCAATGATCCATTCGAACTTGGTAGCTTTCCGAGTCAAACTTGTCAATGGCAAAGCTATCTTTGAAAAGTCAGCTATGAACCGTCGGTAATACCCTGCCAAACCAAGAAAACTCCGTACCTCTGAAACTATCTTTGGAATAGACCATTGCTTGATCGATTCAATCTTTGAAGGATCCACCGAAATTCCTTCTTTTGAAACAATATGGCCCAAAAATGCCACCTGCTCCAACCAGAACTCACATTTCTTTAACTTGGCATACAATTGCTTATCCCTCAACTGCTGCAGCACAATCCTCAAATTCTCACGATGAAGTTCTCGTGTCTTTGAGTAGATCAAGATGTCATCAATAAAAACAATGACAAAAGTATCCAAATATGGCTTAAAGACACGATTCATCAAATCCATAAAAACTGAAAGAGCATTGGTCAATCCAAACGACATCACCAGAAATTCATAATGACCATACCTCGTTCTAAATGCAGTCTTTGGTATGTCCTCCTTTTTCACCTTTAATTGATGGTAACCGGACCGAAGGTCGATCTTTGAGAATATTGCTGCTCCTTGCAATTGATCAAAGAGATCATCAATACGTGGCAAAGGATATTTGTTCTTCACTGTTACCTTATTGAGTTCTCGGTAGTCAATACATAATCGCAGTGATCCATCCTTCTTCTTTACAAACAACACTGGAGCTCCCCACGGTGAGGAACTAGGTCGGATAAAACCTTTATCTAATAGCTCCTGCAATTGAGTCTTCAATTCTTTCATTTCAGTAGGAGCCATTCTGTATGGAGCCTTGGAAATTGGAGCTGTACCTGGAATTAAATCAATAACAAACTCCACCTCTCGATCAGGTGGTAATCCAGGCACATCATCAGCAAATACGTCAGGATAATCTTGAACCACATCAATATCCTGTAATTGCAAATTACTTTACTTTCGCACATCAACCACTGAAGCTAGAAAACCCATACAACCTTTGTGCAACAACTTATTAGCTTGAAGACAAGAAATAATAGGAATACCAATCGAAAAGCCTAGACCAACGAACACATCACTATCATGGTTATCGACTAAAAACTTCACCGTCTTGCCCACACAATCAATTACCGCACGATAAGCAGATAACCAATCCATCCCCAAAATAACATCAAATGCAACCATCGGAATAACAATAAAATCAGCAAACAGTAATCTATTACCCTCTTGTACAGAACATGCCTTGATAATATTAGTGGGACAAATTTCATCCCCCGAGGGCAGCACAATATTGAAGTGGATTGGCATAACAGTAGATTCAACTGATATGGAATGCATAAATACTTCAGACATAAAAGAATGGGTTGCACCAGTGTCAATCAATGTAATTTCTTCTTTGCCGCAGATTAAAATATTACCTGATATCACAGAAGAATCAGGATTAACACTTTTCTTCGTCATAGCAAAAATTCTTCCTTGGAATTTTCCTTTGCCTGATAAGAGAGGACATTTCAGTGCCGTGTGCCCCATCTCCTTGCATCTAAAACATCGTCCACTACCAACCAAACACTCACCCTTGTGTGGCTTTCCACACTTGGGACACAACGGTCGCTCCGTATCTGATGAAGGCAAAGAAGGCTTATTACGTTGCTCCAACTTGCCTTTCCCTTTGAACCCACCTAGACCAGAAGGACTTGCACCTTGACTCCTAGCCTGAAAGGTTTGTCTTCTCAACTGTCTTTCCTTTTCAATCTCTTGCTCATCAAGTTCAGCTAGCAGTGCCCTCTCAACAATATCTCGATAAGCAACCACTTTAGCCATGTGCACATCTCGCCGAATCTCAGGTCTCAAGCCGTGAGGAAAGTGCTCTCCTTTATCTTTATCGTTCTCTGCAATAAAAGGCACAAAGACACAACCTTCTTCAAATTTGAGAGTATACTCATTGACAGTCATGGAAGCTTGTCGCAACTCGAGAAATTCTTTCACCTTCTTCGCTTTAACCTCTCGAGAAACATATTTGGCGTAGAAAAGCTCTTTGAATGCATCCCACTTCAATTCACGAACATTCACTGTAACCTTGGTGGCATCCCACCAAATACGTGCTGCTTTGACTAACATAAAAACTGCACAACTAACCTTGTCTCGATCATTGAACTTCAGATAATCGAAGATGGCCACCAAAGACTTGATCCATTCTAGAGCAATTAGTGGATCAGGACCACCAATAAACTCCGGAGGGTTCATACGTCTGAAACGATCATATGCACCATCTTCAGAACTTTCCGTTCTTCCTTGACCTCTTCCTTGGCCAGGCCCCTGAATCATAGTTTGCATGCTCAATAATTGTTGAATTTGTTCGCCTTGGACTTTAGCTTGTTCTTTCAATAACTTACTGAATTCATCAACCACCTTTGCAGTCTTATCAGTGGGAGGGGTCCTATCATCCCCTTTGATATTCTTTCTCTTGGGAGGCATATTCTACACATATGCTCACTATAACATAGATAGGAAGAAAGAATACATCAATGGCAATGAAATATAAACAATTCTCAATGTTAAAATCAATAGATGCAGGATCGAAAACATACCGGACTGTCCTAGGTAGAAGAAGTCATATATTGTCCGAAGAACTTTCGCTCTGATACCAATTGAAACAACCCCCTTCTCATGCTTTTAAATTTAAAAGAAAAACATACGCGGAAGCATTTGAAATAAAAAGGGAAAGAACAAAATAATATGTAAACAAAACATTTTACCAAAAGAAATCCACAAACTAACATAAGCTTTACCCCATAATTCATCTTACAAAATATGACAATATTTAAACTTCTCATGTTCACCAAAAATAAAATAAAAGTGACATGATCAAAAGTCTTTCCCATTGGCTTTTATATGACTTCTTCCCCTTGGACGATCCGCTTCAATCCTTTTGTCACCTGCATTACATAACATTAACTGGAATGAGATAAAACTCAGTAAGCAGAAAGCTATACATAACAAGTACATATACATGAGATTGGTTTGAAATATGGATATAGCAATGGCAATAGACAATGAAGCAATGGCAATGGACAATAAATCAATAGCAATGAACAATGAATAATACCATCTTCAATGAAAGATAGGTAACAAAGCAATATGGATGATATTTCATGGCATGAATTAAAGGAAAGGAAATGATAGTTCTGTGACCTGTGACCTGTGGATAGTATCTCTTTGATATATAAATATATCAAAACTGTGAGAGATACTTATAATCATGTTATTGGCCAATGACATGCATGTAATAACTATCATTCCTTGGCTTTGATCATAGGAAATTTCATTGAGGCAATTATACAAACACTTGGTAGGCACAATGATGTATTAGCTCCTTGATCAATGAATTCAATGGAAATGCTTGAGCAATGAACATATAACAATATACATATCAATTATATACCAATGGAAGGAGCTAATTAACAATAACATGGCTTGATTCATATAAAAATCATGTGAGCATTTGAAAAGAAAGCTTCTACTAACAACCAATCCAACAATATGGTGGCTATGATAAACTTTTATGATTCCTACAAACATCAACACAAGAATAACTAACAATCGTCAACATTACCCTAAGAAATTTATCCATTCAACTTAACCCTTCAACCATCCAAACCCTTCTAAACTCCAAAATAATATAACTCTTACCTTGCAACTTGGAGGAATAGGTAGAAACCACTAAGAATACAACTAAAATCCTTGCACTTGGAGTAGAGATTGAAGGATAGAAAACTAGAGAGAAAATGGCATGAATCGATTATAAGGAAAAGAGAGAAGGTTAGAATGAAGTAGAAGCCTCTAGAATCATGTTATAAGCCTTCAATCTCTTAAAAACGTGTTTTAAAAAAACAATCTCGCATGCCTAGCGCTGCGGCGCCACTTAATTGGTGCTACGGCGCCACTTAATTGGTGCTGCGGCGCCTTCTCTACGTCGTTGGGAGCGCCGCGGCGCTCCCTGGCAATGCCTAGGCGCCAACGCCACGGCCCTGGCAGCGCTGTGGCGCTGCTTGGTGCTGCCCCCTGCACTCCACAGCTGCGTTCTGTGCACCGCTCCGTTAAAGATTGCTTCCAAAACGCCTCTTCCCTTCATAATTAGAAACCGTGGTAAACTACAAAGTTGTAGCTCTATGACTTTTCTGGAACCTCTCTTAATTTCATATCATTTAAAGGTATGACTAAAAGGTTATGCCCAATATCCCAACATGTGTCAATACATGAGCAACGATGAACATGACACACTTCGGGCCACTTTTGGCTCGTCTTCCCTAATGATTTGAACCAAACTCAAAACATAAAAGTTATAGCCTTATATCTTATCTTTCCAATAAAAGTGGCCTCACATCAATTGGATCAATATACAAAACATTATACTAAACACCGCAACTACTGCCACATTATTCTTACTGTTCTGCACATCCATTTCCTGTTTGGCTCAAGATCGACTTTCTATTCTACCCATTCATTCCCATAATCATCACCAACTATGAACACAATATTAAAACAATAACCATAAACAATGACCATATTTTAACCATTCCAATAAACATATCTATAACCATCACAACATCCATAACCATAACCAATAATCATTCCCACCATAACCATAAAAATATTTAAAACCATATCTTATCACCATAAATCATAAATAACGCCATAACTAAAACATGACAAAAAGGTCGGGATATTACAGAAAATACTAAAACAAGTTATGCTCCAACTTATTCAATTTACAAGATCAAGTTCAATATCTACTACATGATCAAAGATACACAGTTTGTTCAAAATAAAGTCATAACCAACTAGTGTTTCTCAATCACATTTCAAGTGTTGAACCACCAGTTTTACATCTAAGCCCGGATCACCACTCTAATCTCGATCTTTCATGGTCTTCTCGACCCTAATCCTGTCCCACCTGTTGCCATGCACACATAAAAACACAACAATAGCGGATAACTCCGGTGAGACATATATTTCCCAGTATAAACAACGTTTACATGCATTACATACAAGCATATACAAAAGCATAAAACATTTGTCAAACAACATGTATCATAGTCTAAGAAAACATAAATCGATACAAAGCTTTAAATCAAACTCTTTAACTCTTAATCTTTTACTCGACTCTTATCTAGGGATCTCAGTTTGAATAAGAACGTTACAGGTCTCCCACCTACTCTCCCATTCGAGGTGGTTGTACGTCCCTATTCCCGGACGTAGGCACACTATATCGAGTATCTATAATAGGAGCCGATCTTTCTCTTAAGCGCATCGATATAAACCAAACGTCCAGTGACTTGGCACCTCTACCAAAGACTCATCCAAGATGTCTATCTGATAATACATGCTTTTCTATAACTCAATATACTAAGCATATTAATCTCGAGAATTTTGAACATATCAAAGCAATAACAATTTAGTATGTAGTTTTGGGAACTCAAGTCATATCTTACTCGAGTTATCTATCCCGATTTAAAATTGATTTATTCATTTCTTTCCTCGGTTTTTGGTTTGACGCAACCAATCTCAATCTTGCTTTGCTCGTTCTTCTACCGGTTTCGAAGTTGAATTCTCGAGTTCAAAGCCTTCAATTCCAAATCTGGAATAACATTTTCGAGAGGCACAGGATCAATATACACCTCAAAGCAAGACATGGTATGATCAATCTCAATCTAATTACGTTTCGACGGCATAACGGCACAATTTCGAGATACCCCGCAACACAAACAACAATAGGCGAATATCAACAACTCATAACCATCAACAACTATAAACCACAATTCAAAAATTTGCACAACCCCATTCAAACATAGTCTGGAAAAATGATAACAATTGCATACATTGTCCGTTCTTCGATCCGATTTCGATTATATGCTTATCATAATCTCAAGAGCATATAACATCAATCAAATTATGATTTCTCCAACACCTAGATTTTGAACCATGCAAGAAAGTAATAACACTTACATCCCTTCAAAGCTCTTGACGAAAGAAGCACGGAACTATGCTCGGATCGAAAATCAGATGGCCGGATTTTGCACAATCAAAATTCTAAGATATGAAAAAGCTTGAGGATTTCTAAGCATGGAGGTCTCAATTATTGCAGCTCAAATTCTGAAGTGGATGGAGGGTTGTTTACATGTTAATATGCTGGCAAGACATGTGTCACATTTTTCATTCAGCACTTCTCGCGTATATGCGCGTCCAATGCTCGCGCATATGCGTGAGACTTCCTGTCTCGGCGCTTAGAAATACACATGCTCGCGCATATGCGCGAGACTTTTTGTCTCAGCGTTTGGCTGCTAGCGCATATGCGCGTCTCGTCTCCGCGCATGTGCGCGAGATCTTCTGGCCTCCACACGTATCCCATGCTTTCCCATGTCTTCCTCGGAGCTTGTCCTTCCATGATCACATCAATTCCACAATTAAATAATGTGAGTACAATCATATAATCTCAGGCCTTATACTTCTCCCCCTCTGAGACGTGATTTCGTCCTCAAAATCGAAGGCAATCAAATTACATCAGATAAGAAGATATAACATAAGTTCAATAAAAAAACTCACATCATTGAAACAACTCTGAAAATTTCTTTCTCATGTATGATTCAGTCTCCCAGGTAACTTCTTCCATGCCATGACGACTCCACTGCACTTTCACAAGAGGAATAGTCTTCGTTCTGAGCTGTTTTTCTTCACAATCGAAAATCTGAATTGGTTTTTCAAAATAACTTAGAGTTTTATCGAGTTCGGCCTCATCAGGCTGAAGAACATGAGAAGCATCAGGACGATATTTCCGTAGCATAGACACATGAAAGACGTCATGTATGCCAGATAGAGATGGAGGAAGAGCGATTCGATATGCACGATTACCTATCTTCTCAAGAATTTTGTACGGACCGATATAACGTGGAGACAACTTCCCTTGCTCGCCAAATCTAACAACGTCTTTGAAAGGAGAAATCTTCAGAAATACTCTGTCTCCTTGCTCAAATTCTAAAGGTCGCATATTTGTCCTGTCTATCCTAAGCTGTCTTCATTCTTTGCTGAATCAGCTTTACTTTTTCATTCATATCTCGAATCATGTCAGGCCCAAATTCAGGTACTTCTGAGATATCATCCCAGTAGAGAGGAGATATGCACTTCTTACCGTACAAAGCTTCAAACGGAGCAATCTCTATAGTCGTTTGAAAGTTGTTGTTATCGAGAATTCACAAAGTGGTAAGGAATCCTTTCAAATAGTGCCAAAGTCTAGCATTACAGCTCTAAGCATATCCTCTAATGTCTGGATTGTCCTTTCTGATTGTCCATCAGTGTGAGGATGATATGCTGTACTCAGGTGTAATTTTGTACATAGAGCTTGTAGCAAACTGCGCCAAAATTGCGAAGTAAATCGAGGGTCACGATCTGATACGATGGACTTTGGCACTCCATGCAATCTAACCACTTCTCTGACATAAATTTCTGCCATTTGATCGTGTCTGTACGTCATTCGGTATAAAATAAAATATGCTGATTTGGTCAATCTGTCAATAACAACCCAAATCGTATCACAAATTCGGGAGGATCGTGGTAGCTTCATAACAAAATCCATGGAAATGTGATCCCATTTCCATTCTGGAATAGATAAACTATGCAATATACCTCCTGGTTTCTTCTTTTTGGCTTTCACCTGTTGGCAATTCAAGCATTTGGACACAAAATCTGCGATATCTGATTTCATCTGTTTCCACCAAAACTGTTTCTTCAGATCATTGTACATCTTTGTGCCACAAGGATGAATACAAAAACGACTACAGTGTGCTTCTGTCAAAATCTGTTGTCTCAAGTCTGAAACATCTGGCACAACAAGAAGATTATTCACATATAACATATTATCACGAACTTGATATTCTGATTGATGCCCTGATCTGACCATCGCAATCGAATTCTGAATATTCTGAATGAATTTCTGTGTTTATTTGATTCTTAAAATCAGCTCTGGTTCAACTTGAATGGTACAAAATCTCAGATGTTTACAATCTGTCTCAAATAATAATTCAGAAAGACAACAATCTTCAATCAAATTCGAGACACCAATCGTTGATAGGGATAAAGAACATACTTTTCGACTCAGTGCATCAGCTGCTGCATTTGATTTTCCCGGGTAGTATTTGATTTCACAATCAAAATCTTTCAGTAAATCAAGCCAACTCCGTTGCCTCATATTCAGTTCTGACTGAGAAAATAGATATTTCAAACTCTTATGATTAGAATAAATTTCAAACTTCTCACCATATAGATAGTATCGCCATATTTTAAATGCAAGCACGATGGCAGCTAATTCAAGATCATGAATAGGGTAGCGAGTCTCATGTGGTTTTAATTGTCTCGAGGCATAAGCAATAACATGTCCTCGCTGCATCAAAACACAACCTAGTCCCCTGTGAGAAGCATCACAATAAACAAAAAAATCACCAGTACCTGTCAGGATAGTCAACACCGGAGCACTGGCTAATCTCATTTTCAACTGCAGGAAACTGGATTCACACGCCTCTGACCAAACAAAAGGGGCATTCTTCTGTGTCAGCTGAGTAATCGGCTAAGCAATACTAGAGAAATCTTTGATGAATCGACGATAATCAATGCAGAGTCTCATTGAACCGTCTTTCTTTCTTACAAACAGTATTGGATCGCCACAAGGAGAAACACTCGGTCTGATGTAACCTTTGGCTAGTAAATCCTCTAGCTGATCTTTCAATTCTTTTAGTTCAACTTTTCAAGGCCCGTATTTTGTATTTGTAAATTTGTGAAATTATTTAAATTTTTTCTTATTAAAAATAAATAACATTCCTCATTCATAAAATAAATCGATAAAAAGTTTAATGTTAAAATAGCAGCAGGAGTAAATATTTGTTTCAAAACAACAACTTAAAATAATTCATCGTGATAAAAAGGAGTTTGCAAAATAATGATAAATAAACTGAGGCATGAGGTCCTCGTGTTCCTACTACTCACGATCCAAGCTAGCTCACTGGTCCCAGCCCCCGGTCTCGACCTCATCAGTACCTACAACAATCAAGTCTAGTGAGTCTAAAGACTCAGCATGCATATATCGTGGATAACAAGTAAATATATCATAAAATCGCATGCAACGTAGAAATATCATATCGTAAAGCGTAACGTAAAAATCGTGTCATGGGTAATTATAAATATGTGCATAACAGAAAATCGTACGTAAAATGTTTGCTCGATAGAGCCCTGTCATATAATAGCATATCATAATTTTCTGTTGAGAATATGTTCTACGCAAGTTGCCCATAACATAACATAACATGAATCGTCTGATCAGACTAAACCACTGTATACTGGACGGTAGAGACCATCACAGCCCTTGGACTGGATATCCGTACCCATACATGAACATGAACCGGTCGTAAGTCACCGGATGAAGTTATAATCCCATAAGCTGAATCCCATAAGCGTGAGGTGGCCACAAGACATATAACATATATCTCAAAATAAACATTTTAAATTTTTATGCACATAATATAATTAAAATAATGTTTTATTTTACGGAATGAGTTGGATCGTTACCAGGCTCGCTGCGACCTAATTATAACATGAGGATCATGCAAATAAACTTAACTTGACCAACACTTCATAACTGAACCAAAAACGAGACAATTACGCACAACAAACTTGGTATTCAACCATGGCTTCGTACCAACCCGAACCGACATTGAACCGTCGTTTAGCAATGATTAAATAACACATAAAATACTGGAAGACATGACCCTAGGCTGTAGTACACGAAAAAATGTGAATGGTGGCAAAAATCATGAAACGCTCTTTCGAGAGTCACTTTGGCAAATTGTACCGTAAATTCTCGTACGACCTATGAATTTAACCAAATCACAAACGGCCAAAAACATGACCTTTTTAACTTAGTAACGTACTGTCCAGTCCAAGACTATAGGCTAAAAGCCAACCGAGAACTCAAATCACACCTCTGAACCGAACCCCAAGCTGCTGTCCAATTACAGCAACAGCGATTGTGCTTGCATCGCTTCGTTTGTGAGGCTATTGGCCATTGGAGCTTGAACCACTGACCAGAGCCTCTTACCAACATCCTAAGGTATGATTTGAACCTTGGATAAGGGCCCTAGGCCAGCCACAATCCATGCCACACCCGAAACAACGTCACACTCTCACCCGAGAGCCAAGCTGTGCATGCGTGGGGGTGTAGCGCTTCTCTTGCTGTCTTGGTCACTCCAATGGCCATATTATTGACCATGGCTTGATCTGGACATCATGAGGTATTGTGTGAACCATGGCTAAGGGCTAGAAGCAAACCAAGATCCACCCAACACCATAAAAGTTGAAACTACTCACACAAAAACAGAAATAAAACCGAAGGGGGCTGTCTTGTGTTGTTTGTTTTAAAACCGATGGGACCTTGAACCAAGCAATAAAAAGGCATCTTAGTCACGTCCTAGACATGTCAAGGAGGGGTTATAACCATGGCTACAGCCCTTAGGTCAGCCAAGGTCCGAACTCTCCCTTAGACAATCAACAACAAAAAAATCGAGACTCATAAATTGCAATAAGAAGAGTTGCTGTCAAAAATTGTTTTTCTGGGGTAAATGGCATGCAACCAATGGACTAATCCCTTCCTAACACACCCTATAACATGACCATAAGCAGCCTTGAACTCCTGGAACGATCCAACCCCTGAAATCAAAAGAAACAATACCAAACGTGAAGCATGAAGGGAGCCGAAAATTCTTCACAGATTTTATTTGAACATTGCTATCAAGTTTAGGTTTTTGGCTGATAAAATCATGAGCAATTATGGTTTAAAAATATGTATATGACTTGATTGAAGAGAAAAGAATGATATAGACATGCCTGGAAATTTTCGTTTGAAAAGAAAACAAACTAGACGACGAAACGGCCCGGCGGAGACGAAGTTCTCTTTTCTTGTTCTACTTTTCTCTCTTATTTTTCCTTGATGGCTCACGATTTCTCTACTGAATATGCTCTGAAATTTTGAGAATGAGGAGAGGGAAATGGCTATGAGGTGAATGAGGAAGTTGCAAAATAGATGGGAGATTTGAAAGGCAAGATACAACCTTTCTATCCTAGAGTTTGAGAGATATGGAATGATGTAATAAATTGATGGATTGAAGGGAATTAGGGGGAGGTGATGGCCAATTGCTTGGTGTCTAAAGCAAGGGAGAATATTTCTTAATTATTAAATATTGGTGAATTAAATTGAAGGAAAAGAATTAAAAATGGTGAGTTGTCAAACTTTTTAAATCTTCTAATGCGGTGGCCGAATTCTACAAATAAAATGGAGGGAAATATTGCTTAATTATTCAATTTTATCTCCTAAAAGTTATAAACACTAATTATGTATTTTAGTGAATTAATAAATTAATTTAGGATAGATATTATCTTGCATGCATGACTAAAACTTTAGAATAAATTACTAACATGTTAAATTACAATTTCTTAAATAAAATAAGAATAGATTAACTTATCTCAATTGGTCATACATTTTGATTTAGGCTTTTAATTAAATTATTGAACATAAAAAAATTTATTTACTACTTATCTGTAATTAATTAAATAAATCCTTAAACCTTCTTTTACATTAAAATAACTTATTCTTTTTTTATAAATTAAATTGAGGAATATTTTTTTATCATTAATTTATTTTATCTCAATACTCTGATTTCAGTCCGGCCTTGCTTATTTATCCTAAAAGATAAAACTAAACTACTGCGTAAAATAAATAATCATAACTCAACAATTTTAAAAAAATTAATTTAAACCCTCATGCATAAAATTCATTTTAATTTAAATAATAGTAATTATGCATGGCTTATACGTAGTCTGATTTAACGGGTTCTACAACTCTCCCCCCCTTAAAAGAAATTTCGTCCTCGACATTAAAACTCACCGAATAACTCGGGGTAACGACTCCTCATCTCTGGCTCAGACTCCCACGTAGCTTGCTCCTCCGAATGATTAAGCCATTTGACTTTCACTAGCTTAACCAGTTTGTTCTGAAGCTTCTTCTCCTGTATGTCTAAGATCTGCACTGGTCTTTCCTCATAAGTCAGGTTCGGAGTGAGCTGCAATGGTTCGAAGTTCAAGACATGCGAAGGATCTGCCATGTACTTCCTCAGCATAGAGATGTGGAACACATTGTGTACTCCGGCCAGATTCGGCGAAAAAGCAACACGATAAGCCAACGTCCCAACCCTGTCGAGGATCTCAAATGGTCCGATATTCGTCGGACTAAGCTTTCCTTTCTTCCTAAATCGCATGACACCTTTCATAAGTGCTTACTTCACGAAAACATGGTCGCCGACGGCAAACTCTAGATCTCTCCTCCTCTGATCCGCGTAACTCTTCTGTCGACTCTGAGCAGTCCTCATCCTATCACGGATCCTGACTACTACATCGGCAGTCTACTGAATAATCTCTGGACCCAATTTTGCTCTCTCCCCTACTTCATCCCAATGAATAGGCGATTTGCACTTGCGACCATACAGTGCTTCATACGGAGCCATACCTATAGACGACTTAAAACTGTTGTTATAGGTGAACTCCACCAACGGCAATTTCGAATACCAACTCCCTGAGAAATCAATGACACAAGCGCGGAGAAGATCCTCCAAAATCTGGATAACTCTCTCTGACTGCCAATCTGTCTGCGGGTGGAAAGCTGTGCTAAACAACAACTTCTGTAATGCCTGAGATTTTATCCTGTTAATCTGAGATGAGTAATTGATTGATTGATATGATTATAGACAGAGCACGTCGAGATTGGATTGGAATTGTTGAGTTATGAATATGTGCGAGGACAAGGTCTCGCGCATATGCGCGCGGCTGGTGGGCGCGCATATGCGCGAGCTGTGCGGTTCCAAGAAGTCCTGATGCGAAGACCTCGCGCATGTGCGCGAGATAAGGCGCTCATATGCGCGAGATAAGGCGCGCATATGCGCGAGCAGCTTGACTTGCCATGCGCCGAGGTAGAATGTCTCGCGCATATGCGCCGAGGGAGGTCGCGCATATGCGCGAGACGTGCAGACCAAAGAATATGCCATGTGTCCTTGCCATGCATTGATATGGGTACACCTCTCCATTCCTCTATCATTTCTCAGCTGAAGAACGAAAGTCTCTGAAAAAAACATCCTCAACTCCAAAGTACATGAGAAACTTGATTGTGCAATATTTAACCATCCGATTTTCAATCCAAGTGTAGATTCTTGCTCTTCTCGTTACTGGCTGCCAAAGGATGTAAGTATTATTATGTTCTTGCTTGGTTTGGAAATATAATGTTGGGGAAATTAGATTTTGAGCTATATGATATGTTCTTGATATGTTGAGATACGTAGAATCGAAACCGGATCGAAGAAATGAGATCGTATGAGATTGTTATGCATTTCAGTATATGTGTGGTTGGTATTATACAGATTTTGTGACTTGTATATGATGAGAATGAATTATGGTTATTGAGTATTGATGTTTGAGTTGACCGGTATCGCGAGATTACGCCGTTATGCCGTCGAAATATACCGAGATTGAATATTGATTCATATGTGTGTTCCTTTGAGTTAGAGGTTGATATGGTACATTTATAAATGTCATTACAGATTTGTGTTGACATATTTGATATCAAGATTTCAAGAGTTTTGACTTATTCAACCGAGACTACGACAAGAAATGTATAAAGCAATGTTGATTCGGGATTGCACAACTCGAATTAGATCCAATTTGAGTTTCCGAAAATCACATACTACATTGTTTTTAATTTGATACGGTTATGCATTGTCTATTGAATTATAGCAATGTACATGAGATAGGTAAGCCTTGGTAGAATTGCCAAGTACTAGATGTTCGGTGGTATCGAAGCATAGGAAAAGATCGACTCCGATTGTAGATATTCGATACAGACAGGACCGAAGTCTAGGAATAAGATGAACCGCCACCACGATTGGGAGAGTATGTGGGAGACTTGTTACGTCTTATCCACACCCGGATCCCTAGACTTAGATATGAGTCGAGTCAAAGAATAAGAGTCAAAGAGTTTTATCCGTAACGGATATATGTTTTATTATTTTGTGTTTATTTGCATGACATGCATGTATACATGTTTTATAATGGGATTTGTTCTCACCGGAGTATCCGGCTGTTGTTGTGTCTGTATGTGTGCATGACAACAGGGGGGACAGGATCGGGGTCGAGACAAAGATGAGAGATCGAGATAACGTGGTGATTACGGGCATAGACGATGAACTAGTGGTTCTACATGTTGATCTGTAGTTGTTTTTTTTGAAACGCCAGTTTTTATGACTGTAATGTACCAAGACATGTATTTACTTCGTTTGAAATAAAATAGAGATATCATTTGTGTATGATTTATATACAATTGTTTTTTATATTAAAATCAAAATTTTGACCCACATTTTCTAGCAAAGATCCACTTAATCTCAAAGATAATTGAGTTAGAGCCCCGGTCCCCACAACAGGTGGTATCAGAGCAGTAGGTTCTGTAGACTGAACTAGAAGAGAGTGAACGGGGTAGATCGAGTCGTCTTCCTTGCTTTTGTTATGTTAGCATACTATTCATTGTATGTTGATTTACATATGTCCTATATGAAAGCATGTTTCTTGTTGTAATACATGTCTACCTGTTTATTTGATTTGATTGTGACATGTATTAAGAACGAAATGAATCAGAACCGATTCTGGATCAGAGGTATATGATCAGAGGAGGACTGAGACAGATTGTATAGATTGTGTACTAATCCGTTTGGTAATTAGATATGCCTCCCCGACGAGTACCGCAACCAGTAGCAGGTCGGGCACCAGAACAGGGGCAATACATCCAATGATCTGATAGATGTGACCGCTACACCGATGGAGACTTTGTCAAAGCGGTTTCAGTCATTCCGACCACCGACACTGAAGGGCACAGAAAATTCAGTTGAATGTGAAAGTTGGCTCGATGACATCGAGATGTTATTTGAGTCCCTTGACTATACTGATGAGCGTCGAGTGAAGTTAATTGGGCATCAACTGCATGAAGTCGCAAAGAATTGGTGGTTTACACAAAGAGAGCATTGGAGCATCGTGGCACAGAGATCACTTGGAAAGTCTTTAAAGCAGAGTTTTATCAACGCTTCTTTCCCGTGTCATACAGAAAAGATAAATGTGCTGAATTTTCCAATCTTAGACAGGGACAGTTGAATATCGAAGAATATGGGGCAAAGTTCTCGACATTGCTCAGATTTGCTCCTCATGTTGCAGAGAGTGATGAGGCCGTTGCAGATCAGTTTATCAATGGCTTAAATCCTGATATCTTTACTTTGGTGAACACCGGCAGACCGAACAACTTTGCAGATGCCTTGAACCGAGCCAAGGGAGCGGAAGCGGGCCTGATTAAACAACGAGGACTATCGTATGCTGCTCCGGTTCCGAGACCCCCACAACCCTCTTTTCAATCACCTCCCAGATTCGAGAGAGGTGGTAGTAGTAGTGGCAAGAAAGATCAACTGAAAGCTCAAGGAAAACAGTTCAAGAGATCACGGGGCAGTTCGTCGAGCTCCAGTGGGTCACGACAGAGAGGTCCTGGCCAGAGTACAGAGTATACAGGTGTGTATTGCAGTGCTTGTGGAGGCAGACATGCCACTGAACAGTGTCAGTGCGTGATGGGTCATTGTAACATCTGTAGACAGCAAGGACACTTTGCCAGGGTTTGTCCACAGAAAAGGGTACTGCAAGCTCAGAGTGTCGGAGCATCTGGTTCCGTAAATCAGCCTGAGAGGAAAGTTTCATCTGTTCATTCCTTTCAGCCAACCCCTACAAAGACCCAGCCCTGAGCCAGAGGTAGCCAGACAGTGAGCCAGCCTCCTAGACAGCAGGCTCGAGTATTTGCACTGACAGAAGAGCAGGCCCAAGATGCACCAGATGATGTGATCGCTGGTAACTGTTTTCTTTGCGGCTATCCTGCCTATGTATTGTTAGATACAGGTGCATCTCATACATTCATATCAGAACGCTTTGCATTGTTACACTCATTGTCTGTCGAGTCATTAGCTACTTTAGTGTCTGTCTCTTCTCCTTTGGGAAGTTGTTTGATATCCGTGACATCGGTTAGACATTGTATACTACAATTTGAGGGTAATGAGATTGATTTAGATTGCATTCACTACAAGAAAATCTTAATTCAACAACACGTCAAAGACAACGGTTTTTTATAAAAACCGTTGTGCTTTTTCTTTTAACAACGGTTTCAAGAAAATCTGTTGTCGTATTCCCAAAAAACCCGCTAAAAGACAACAGTTTCTGGAAAACCGTTGTCTTTTATATGTCTACGACAACGGTTTTTAAAAACCGTTGTCGATGAGCGTGTTTTTTTTGGTCTACGACAACAATTTTTAAAAACCGTTGTTGTTGAGCGTCTTTTTTTTAAGATACAACAACGGTTTACAAAAATCGTTGTGGATGAGCGTTTATTTTTTTTGATACAAAACGATTTATAAAAACCGTTTTGTATAAGTGGTTTTGTCAAAGGTCAAAGACAACGGTTTGTTTAAACTGTTGTCTTTGATCTTGTTATATTAGAACTACGACAACGGTATTTATAAACCGTTGTTATTTCTTAGTGTTTTATATGGTTATAGACAACGGTTATTTTAAAACCGTTGTTGTAGAATTTTTTTTTAAAAAATTTGTAGTGTTATTATAACACACACTTAATTGTAATAAAAGAGAGAAGAGAAAGAAAGAAATCCCAAACCCATTCCCGCGCTACGTCGCCCTCTTCCCCCCAAAATCTCAAGTCGACGCCGCCGCTTCTCAAAGCCAAGGAAGACTGGCCGACCACCGTGCGATCTAGCCATCAGGTTTGCGACCTTCTTTCGGCAAGAAGACACCATTATCTTTTATCTGATCGAGAGAGCGAAATATCCCAGAAATTTGGCCCTGTACGAGGACAAGTGCGTTCCCGAATCGTCGGATTCTTTGTCCGATTTCTTTCTCAAAAAATTCGACACTCTTCAAGCCAAGGTATGCTTTTCTTTTATCTTTTCGTTTTCTTTTTCCCCCAAATTTAGTGGAATTGATCTGGCTTATGGGCATAAAATTTCTGCTTTGTGATTTTTTAAAAATGTGCCGACAAAATGCTGATTAACATCTTAAACTGATTCTTATTAAAAAAAAATGAAGTTAGTTCGATAGGAGCCTTGCTTTTCATACTCGTCACTTGCATCAGCTCATTTGATAACGTCGCCACTTGAATAAGTGTCGGTGGCTGCGGTGGTTTCAGTGGCATAGCTTGAGGAGTCTGACCTTACAAATGGATTGGATTTTATTGATCAATATTAAGATAATGTGGCATTAACACACAGGAAGAAAATGAAATTAAATAAAATGTCGTATAAATTTAGATATGAAAGGGAATAATATTTTATCTCATCTCAATAATAAGAGAAATATGTGGAAAAATATTAACTAGGATAGCTAAATTAGCTTGGAATTTTAATGGTTTATTGGAATTTTTGCTGTTATGTTAGTTCATGCATGCTTCTTTGATGCGGGTTTGAGCGGTAATTCCTTTGTTATGGTTGTTTTTCAACTGTTTTGAAGGATTTGACGCATTGTTGGTTGGTTAGTTTTACGTATAATGGACAAAGATTGGATGTCAAAGAACAGGTTGTCACATGAATATGACGTTGGGGTGGAGTATTTCTTGCAGTTTGCATCGCGAAACACTAACAATCCGAATGCAATGCCTTGCCCATGTGCAAAATGTGGTAATCTAAAGACGAAAGATATTGACACTATAAGGTCTCATTTGTGTTGTAATGGTATAGATTTAACATATCATACATGGATTTGGCATGGCGAAAAATCTAAGTTCGGGAACTCAATGAATGGTAGTGATCGAGTAGGGCAAGATGAACGCAAATATTTTACCAAGGAACCTATAAATATGGTCCATGGTGCATATGATAGTTATGCTGAGAATCCAAAACAATTCCATAAGTTACTTGAAGATGTCGAGAAACCTTTATATCCTGGATGTGTTAAATTTACAAAGTTATCTGCACTTGTGAAACTATATAACTTGAAGGCAAAATATAGTTGGAGTGATAAAAGTTTCACTGATTTACTTGGTTTGTTTGGGCAAATGCTTCCAGATGACAATGAATTGCCTTTATCTTTGTATGATGCAAAGAAAAGCTTATGTGCTTTAGGGATGGATTATGTGAAAATTCAAGCTTGTCCTAATGATTGTATCTTATACCGGAAGGAGTATGAGGATTTTATCGGTTGCCCTATTTGCGGGATGTCAAGGTGGAAGTTGGGTAAAAATTCTACGATAAATGCAGGAGTTCCTGCAAAGGTCCTTTGGTACTTCCCACCTATTCCCAGATTTCAAAGATGGTTTCAGCAGAAGGTGATATCTAAGGACTTAACTTGGCATGCTGATAAAAGAATTCGTGATGGATACTTGCGCCATCCGGCTGATGCACCCTCTTGGAAAGTAGTGGATCACAACTGGCCAAATTTTGCTTCCGAGCCAAGAAACCTAAGATTGGCCATATCAGCAGACGGCTTCAATCCACATAGTTTGATGAGTTCTGCATATAGTTGTTGGCCAATTGTGATGATCACTTACAACCTTCCTCCAAGTTTGTGTATGAAGAGAAAATTTATGATGCTCACTTTGTTGATATCTGGTCCCAAACAACCGGGAAATGATATTGATGTCTACTTAGCACCTCTAATTGACGACTTAAAATTTTTATGGGATATAGGTGTTGATACATATGATGCATATCGAAAAGAAATTTTCTCGCTTAAAGCTGTGTTACTATGGACGATCAATGATTTTCCTGCATATGGGAACATGTCAGGTTATATTGTGAAAGGATATCATGCATGTCCAATATGTGGTGAAGAAACATGTTCGACGAGGTTGAAGCATAGTAGAAAAATTGCGTATACAGGCCATAGAAGGTTTCTTCCTACAAGTCATCCTTATCGAAGGCAAAAAAAAGCATTTAATGGGAACCAAGAGTTTAAACTCGCACCAAAACCGCTAAATGGGCATGAAGTATTAGAAAGAGTTGAAAGAATTAATTATCGTCTGGGAAAAATGAGTGGGAAGGTTCAGTTGAAGGTAGGTGATGAAAAATCATGTTGGAAAAAGAAATCTATATTCTTTGAACTTGAGTATTGGAAACATCTACATGTTCGACATGTACTTGATGTGATGCATATTGAAAAAAATGTTTGTGAAAGTCTCATCAGTACGTTACTTGACATTCCAGGAAAAACAAAGGATGGAGTTGCAGCAAGACTAGACCTCATGGAGATGAATTTGAGGACTGATTTGATACCAAAGATGGGGGAGAAAAGAACGTATTTGCCAGCTGCCTGTTATACACTAAGCAAGGTTGAGAAAAGAAAATTTTGCAATTCTCTGTTTGGAATAAAGGTCCCTACGGATTACTCATCTAATATTAAAAACCTCGTGTCGATGAAGGACTTGAAACTTGTTGGCCTTAAGTCACATGACTATCACACTTTGATGCAACAATTGCTTCCAGTGGCCATACGTGGTGTCCTGCCTAAACATGTTAGAGATACTATCACTCGGTTGTGTGGGCTCTTCAATGTGGTATACAATAAAGTGATAGATGTCTCAAAGTTGGATGAGATGCAAAGAGAGATTGTGATGATAATGTGTTTACTAGAGAAATATTTTCCCCCATCTTTTTTTGATATAATGATTCATTTGACTGTTCATCTTGTACGCGAGATAAAATTGTGTGGACCGGTTTGGTTTAGGCGTATGTATCCATTTGAAAGATTCATGAAGATATTGAAAGGCTACGTGCAAAATCGCCATTGGCCTGAAGGGTGTATAGCCGAACGTTATATTGCTGAAGAGGCTGTGGAATTTTGATCGGACTACATGTCTAGTGTAGATACAATTGGTATCCCATCAATGCATCGGAGAAAACAACTCACTAAGCCTCTGTCTGGTTCAGTAATGCACTACACTAGTGATGATGAGTTGAATCAAGCACATCAGTATCTATTGGAAAATGATGTTGACGTTGAGCCTTATATCGAGTAATTTCTTTGACTTAGTAATACTTTCTTCCTATTTTTTTTTACATTAAGTTGGTTAACTTATCCTTAATCATTTCATCAGGGAACACATGACATATTTGGTTGCAAAATTTCCCCATAAGGCAAAGTCCAAAAGGTGGTTACAAGAAGAGCATAACCGAACCTTTGTCAACTGGTTACGTGATAGTGTAAGCTGTTTAAATATTAGTATTATGGTGTTTTTTAAAACATAGGGATAAATTTTAGCTCTTTGTGAAATGTAGGTTGCAAGTGCAGTTGGCAATTCCACTCGTGAAATTTCAGAAAGATTGAAGTGGGTAGCGCGCGGACCTAGGAAACAAGTGTTAAAGTACTCTAGTTATTTGATTGATGGGGTCACTTATCATACAAAAGAGCGAGATGATACACGAGTTGTGCAAAATTCCGGTGTAAGCTTAGTCGCAACGAAAATGCAAGTTGCTAGTGCAAAGGATAAAAATCCAATTGTGTCAGACATGAATTTTTATGGAGTTATTCAAGAAATATGGGAACTTGATTGCCAAATGTTTCAAATTCCAATGTTTAAATGTAATTGGGTTGAGAATATCAACGGTATTAAAGTTGATGATCTTGGTTTCACGTTGGTAAACCTAAAGAATTGGATTCAAGTCTGAATCTTTTATCTTTGGCAGTCAAGCAAAGCAGGTGTTTTACATTGAAGATCCTCAAGATCCTGAATGGCATGTTGTACTTACAAGTCCCACCAAAGAGTATATTCACTACATGAATGGTGATGAATTGGAAAATGATGTAACCCACTATCAATGTTTTACACGAGGGTTTATGTCAATGGATGTTGATGGAATAGATGAAAATGAACCGTCACGCATTCGTGAAGATTGTGATGGGTATTGGGTTGACAATAATTAAGTGCAATCCTAAATGACTTGAACCAGCATAATAGGTTACATTCATTTCCTGTTCTGCTTATTACATTTTCATGTAGAAAGAAAAATAAAGAACTGAGCACTAATTTTTTATGACATGTGTTGCATAGTGCATTTTTCTGATTGCCTAACAAATTGTAAATGCTTGCAGGATGTTAAATAATGAGAAGCCTAAACAGAATACTGCATATTCTGCCAATGACAATAGTTGTGGGGGCAAAACAGTTTTGGAATCTACAGAGACGGAAACAACAAGATCATCTAGAGGTCGTACACGTTTGGATAGGCTTGTTAGGCAAAGGGTTCATGGAATCAGAAAGAATGTAAGGTTCAATAAATTGGGACAGCCAGTAGGAGAATTTGCAGGTGAGATGCAAAGTTATATTGGAGTTCTTGTTCGAGAAAAGGTAAAGATAAGTTATCAGACTTGGAAAATGGTTCCAAATGATGTCAAAGATTTAATATGGGAATCGGTTAACGTAAGTTATAATATTTTGACTATTTTTTAATTAGTTTTCATATGGTTATGATATGTTTAATGTTATGGGTTAATATGACTTCTACAGCTAACGTACAATGTTGATCAAAGCTGGAAGAAGGGATGTCTGAACTCTGCAAATAACAAGTGGAGACAGTTTAAATCTTTTCTCACTCAAAAGTTCATTCTTAGCAAGCGGGATAACACTGAGGATTTGAAAGAACCACCTATTGGGTTTGGTATTACACGAGATTATTGGAGTTCATTTGTAATCAGTCGCTTGTCTGATGACTTCATGGTAAGATTCTTAATTTGTTATTTTCAATTAAGTAGACAATAACAAATTATTTCTATTGAAATCTGATATATGTGGTCAATTTTCAATTAACTAGAAACTTTGTGATGAACAAAAGAAGAGAAGAAAGCAAAACATATATCCCCATCGTATGTCTCGCAAAGGATATGCACGTTTCGCCGACGAAATAGTAAGTATTAGAAATTGAGTTAATTCGAAAAGTTTACTAAATCCATGCTATGTGATTTTTAAATTTGTTGATATCATATATATTGTTTGTAGGCAGATGAGTTATGTGACGATGATGATATAAATCGAGCAATTATGTGGAAGAAAGGACGGGTCAATAAGAAAGGTCGATATGAAGGCGATGAGTTGAAATCGGCAATAGAAAAGATTGTAAGCAAAAAAAATATGAAAATGAATAAATTTTACTCATTATAACTGTTTTTAGTAATTATCTTGTTCTTCTGTGCATGACAGGATGGTTATGTGCAACAAAAAATCGAGGGTACATTGCAATTTGAAGAGGGAAAAAATGATATCCTTACGAAAGCACTGGATTTACATGAACATTCTGGTCGTGTGAGAGGTGTTGGAGGTCATATCACTCCTAGCATCTACTTTAATATTGGTAGAGTATGGAAGAGTCCTCTTGGTGATGACCATTTATTCCTTAATCAAACAAAGGAGTTGATGGAGGCGAAGATATTACTCTCAGAACAAGATGCACGCATTGCAGAACAAAATGCACGCATATCAGATCAAGATGCACGCATACAGAGACTTGAAGAGATGTTCAAAAAGGGTGCAAGCAACTTTGACATTGAAGAAAAAGGTAGTTGCTCAGTAAAGTTACATCCCATGAGTGATGATAAAATCAAAAAGAGTGTCTCGAACTATGCAACTTCGCATGATGATGACGTGAAAGCTTTGGGAAAAGCTGATTTTTTGCAGGTAGCTGATTATTGCAATTGTCCATGACTTTTATTTGTATCAATTTATAACATGATTATTTGTCTTCTAGGGTAAGCCGGTTGCATTGGCATTGGAATCTAGGAACAATATTGTTGCCTACGGTACAATTGTCCATGTCAATGCGGATGATAAATTATTTCATGGTGTTCCATCGCCCATGAGTTGCATGCACGTATCCATTGATATTGCTGTCGACAAATTAGCACATTTGCCATGTCCAATT
Organism: Primulina huaijiensis; assembly: GCF_012295235.1. Lineage (NCBI taxonomy): Eukaryota > Viridiplantae > Streptophyta > Magnoliopsida > Lamiales > Gesneriaceae > Primulina > Primulina huaijiensis. Next base: position 7,126,488 of record NC_133309.1, read on the forward strand.
CCAAATGAATGTGATACTGTTGGTGATTCTATAGGAACATATGTACCTTGGCCAGCACACTTGGTAGTAATGCAAGATGAGGTAAATGTCAATTTATAGTTAAATTTAACGTATCATAAAGAATTCAATATTGCAGCTAACATGTGTACATTTGCAATGTTTAGAAGCTTGAAAGGAAGAAAAATGTCAACCACAGAATTAACATTGGTTTGTCTTCAAGTGTGCCAAGATCTTTACATCTATTGTATTGTTATTGTAAACATGCTCTAACCGATGAACAAAATCTATCACTACTTTTTGATCATGATTTAATTGACGAGGATTACGAACTACTTCTGCACCTTGAAGACATCATTCCTTTCTATAGTTTGGATCCAATATCTGCCAATTGTATATTTGTGTACATGTGGTAAGTTTTCTTCTTTTGTTTGTTGACCACTTAAGCTGTATAAACTTAATTAATTTAGCATATTCAAATTATTCTGTTGGAAATTGTAGGCATCTGTTTAAAAAAATGAAAATAGATAACAAGACCGACATGTTTAGAGTTGTGAATCCACACACGATCCCATACATGCCATATGTGACTAGACTTGACAAAAACAGAAAAATAGAACACTTGAATGAAAGAGCAAGCGTTTTGGCCGAAAGACTGAGTGGTGCATCAACAAATCAACTAGTTTTAGTGTCACATAATGTTGGGTGAGTCAAAATTACAATATCAAATTTAATTCATTTTCTCGACATTTTATTGAATTGTATGCACTAATTATTTGTTTTGTGCGTAGTTACCATTGGATTCTCACTGTCATCGAGCCTTACAAGGAGATGGTTTATTTGTTGGATTCACTTAGTCATCGAAACCGTTACGATGACTGGAAATATGTGGTGGATATGTAAGTTAATATTAAATTTTATGTCAAATTTAATTTAGTGAATAAAACACTCATATGTTGACTGTCACTGATGTATGCAGGAGTGTAAGATTGTTTAATTCAAACAAGGAAAGGAAAGGGAAAAAACAAGCTATATGGGAAGTAGTAAAGGTATGCATGTGTACTTGTCATTAACCAATGTTTATTTCAATTTGTGTATCAATCACTAACAATTTTTTTTAACATAGGGTCCACGGCAACCAGATTCAAAACAATGTGGTTTTTATGTTATGAGATTTATGCGAGAAATGATTGAAAAAAATGCTACCAGTGAGAAGAACTCAATATCTTCAATTGTAATATTCGACATATTCTCAATATTCACAAATAATTGTGTATTTCTCATTTTTCAATGTCTTTATTAATTTGTTTTTTACTAATATTATCAGTGTGTTTGTTAACAGTTCATGAAAACAGAGTACTCTAAAGAAGAAATTGATGAAGTGCGATCCGAGTGGGCGGAATGCATACAAGATTATATTTACGACTAAGTATGCAAAGTATTGATGAAGTGTTTTGTGTTATGAATAGGTATGCAAAGTCTTGAACTGTATATTTGGTAACAATTCTAGGTACGTTGACGAAATAGAGCTTGACGAAACAGTGCTTGTCAATATTAGTTTCACATTACTTCTAGCTTCGTAGAACATAAATGTTATATGTTTGTGAATTGATGTTATGACTTTGTTTCGAGTACATAAATGTTGTTTGTGTTGTTTGAAAATTTTTGGGATGTCTTATATATGGGGGAGTTCATGCCGAAATTTCTATTTTCTTGGGTATATACTAGTTATGACTTTATTTTGCATATATAACTGTTGTTTGTGTACTCTTAATAATGTCAATATTGTTTGGATACTATCAAAGCTAGGCTGCAAAATTGATCCATTAACTAATTCGATACGTTGATATTGTGGGACTCTACTGCCACATTGTTATTTTCGATTGTTATTTTCGATTGTTATTTTTGTTTTAATTATTATTATATATATTGTAAAATAAAAAAAATTTAATACAATAATTTTTAACTAATGAAAAAAATTATTAAAGACAACAGTTTTGAATTCTAGTGCAGAAAATTTAAAGACAACGGTTTTAAATTGTTGTAGATTCAACAAAACACTACGGTTTTTAGGCGTTGCAAAACTGTTGTCGTTGTTATAAAAAAACAACGGTCCCAAAAGTTGAGAAACCGTGGTCGTTGATATATTATGGCGACGGGTTAAAACTGTTGCAAATCTATTGTCAATCGTGTTAAAAGACATCGGTCTTTAAACGTCGCGAAACTGTTGTGGTTGGTGTTAAATAACAACGTTTTAAAACTGTTGCGGAACTGTTGTGGTTGGTGTTAAAATACAACGGTTTAAAACCGTTGTAAAACCGTTGTCGTTGGTAGTAAAAGACAACGGTTTAAAACCGTTGTCGTTGAAGGCACTTTCAACAACACCCTCAGTTACAACAGTTTTAAATGGCCTACGACAACGGATAAAATCCGTTGTCGTTTTGCGTTTTTGTAGTAGTGATTGTGCTTGGGTTATCTGATTTTGATTGTATTGTCGGTATCGATATGTTAACAAAGTACAGAGCCACTGTAGATTGTTACAGAAGGTTGTCAGATTCAGACCAGAGATGGCAGATGAGTGGAAATTCTACGGTAAAGGTTCCAGATCTCGTATTCCTTTAATATCTGTATTATCTATGAGTCGATTGTTACACAAAGGAGCAGAGGGATTCCTTGTGTATACAGTAGATTTACTGAAATCGAGCCCTACCTTCGCAGAATTGCAAGTGGTATTTGAATTTGCTGATGTGTTCCCAGACGAGATTCCAGGGTTACCTCTAGCCCGAGAGATAGAGTTTAGCATTGAGCTTATTCTAGGTACAGTTCCGATTTCTAGAGCTCCGTACCGAATGGTGCCAATCAAATTGAAAGAATTAAAAACTCAGTTAGAAGATCTATTAACCAAGGGATACATCAGACCGAGTGTGTCTCCTTGGGGCGCTCCCGTACTGTCTGTTCGAAAGAAAGATGGTTCGATGAGACTTTGTATTGACTACCGGCAACTGAACAAAGCAACGGTAAAGAACAAATACCCATTGCCTCGTATCGACGATTTATTTGATCAGTTGCAGGGTTCTTCAGTGTATTCCAAGATCGATCTGAGATCTTGATATCACCAGCTGAGGGTCAGTGATTCTGATATACCGAAGACAGCTTTCAGAACTAGGTATGGACATTATGAGCTTATTGTCATGCCGTTTGGTTTGACGAATGCTCCAGCTGTTTTTATGCGTCTAATGAACCGTGTGTTTTTGAAATATCTCAATGATTTCGTGATTATTTTTATTGATGATATTTTGATTTATTCGAAGAATATGATTGATCATGCTGAGCATCTGAAAACTGTACTGCGAATTCTGAGAACTGAGAAATTATATGCGAAACTGTCGAAATGTGAGTTCTGGTTGAAACAAGTTGTGTTTCTGGGGCATATTGTTTCTGGACAGGGTATTTCGGTTGATCCTACTAAGGTTGAGGCTGTGATTAGTTGGCCTAGACCGAATTCAGTGCCAGAGATACGTAGTTTTATGGGTTTAGCCGGGTACTATCGATGATTTATCAAAGATTTCTCCAGTATTGCGAAGCCGATTACTCAGTTGACTCAGAAGAATGCGCCTTTTGTTTGGTCAGAGGCATGTGAGTCTAGCTTCTCAGAGTTGAAGAAGAGAATGACCAGTGCTCCTGTATTGACGATCCCTTCAGGTATTGGTGATTTCGTTGTATATTGTGATGCATCTCACAGAGGATTGGGTTGCGTGTTAATGCAGCGTGGGCATGTCATTGCTTATGCCTCGAGACAGTTGAAATCACATGAAACTCGTTACCCAATTCATGATCTTGAATTGGCGGCCATTGTATTTGCACTCAAGATATGGCGACACTATCTCTACGGCGAGAAGTTTGAAATCTACTCTGATCACAAAAGCCTGAAGTATCTGTTTTCACAGTCAGAACTGAATATGAGACAGCGAATATGGCTTGATTTGCTGAAAGACTTTGATTGCGAGATCAAGTATTATCCAGGAAAATCAAATGCACCAGCAGATGCCTTGAGTCGAAAAGTATGTGCTTTATCCTTATCGACGATAGGTGTTACTAATTTGATTGAAAATTGCTGTTTGTCTAGGTTATTATTTGATACATATTGTAGACCATTGCGACTTGCTGCGATTCAAATGGAATCAGATCTGATTGTTCGCATTAAAGAAGCACATAAAAATGATCAGAATGTTCAGAAGTTTATTGAGATGGTCAGATCCGGACATCATTCAGAGTATCAGGTACATGATCATGTTCTATATGTAAATAACCGTCTTGTGGTGCCAGATGTTTCAGATTTGAAACAACAGATTCTATCAAAAGCGCACTGTAGTCGGTTCAGTATTCATCCTGGTGGCAGAAAGATGTACAACGATCTAAAAACACAGTTTTGGTGGAAAAAGATGAAATCAGACATTGCAGAGTTTGTGTGGAAATGTTTGAATTGCCAACAGGTGAAGGCCGAGAGAAAGAAGCTCGGAGGTTTACTTCAGAGTTTATCTATTCCTGAATGGAAATGGGATCACATTTCCATGGATTTTGTTACAAAGTTACCACGATCATCCCGGGGTTGTGATGCGATTCGGGTTGTGATTGACATATTGACCAAATCCGCATGTTTCATTCCGTACAGAATGACGTATCGACATGATCAGATGGCAGAGATATATGTTAGAGAGGTGGTTAGATTACATGGTGTGCCGAAATCTATAGTATCAGATCGTGATCCCCGATTCACTTCACATTTTTGGCACAGTTTACAGCAAGCTTTAGGTACGACATTGCACCTGAGTACTGCTTACCATCCCCAGACAGACGGACAGTCAGAGCGGACTATCCAGACCTTAGAGGATATGCTAAGAGCTGTAGTGCTAGATTTTGGCACTAGTTGGCAAGATTCACTCCTTCTTTGTGAATTCTCGTACAACAACAGCTATCAGACGAGCATCGAGATGGCACCGTTTGAGGCTTTATACGGAAAGAAGTGCAGATCTCCGCTGTATTGGGATGACATCTCAGAAATACCAGAGCTTGGGCCTGATATGATCCGAGAGATGACTGATAAAGTAAGACTGATCCAGAAAAGAATGAAGACAGCTCAGGATAAACAAGCCAAGTATGCGAATGTACGTCGTCGACCGTTAGTGTTTGAACAGGGAGACAGAGTATTCCTGAAGATCTCACCTTTCAGAGGTGTTGTCAGATTTGGCAAACACGGTAAGTTGTCTCCTAGATACATCGGTCCGTACGAAATTCTTGAAAAGATTGGCGATCGTGCATATCGACTTGATCTTCCTCCTTCTCTATCTGAGATACATGATGTCTTCCATGTATCGATGCTGCGTAAATATATGCCTGATGCTTCTCAAGTCATTCAGCCTGACGAGGCCGAACTCGATGAGACTTTGAGTTATTTTGAGCAGCCGATTCAAATTATTGATCAGAAGGACAAACAACTCAGAACGAAGACAATTCCGCTGGTGAAAGTTCAATGGAGTCGTCATGGCACTGAAAAAGTGACCTGGGTGACAGAATCAGATATGAGACAGAAATATCCAGAGTTATTTTCTTGACGTGAGTTTTTATTTAGCTTTTGAGTATATTGCTTCCTTTATAAGCTTTGATTGATTGCCTGAGATTTCGGGGACGAAATCATATTTTAGAGGAGGAGAAATGTAATCCCCGAGATTTTATCCTGTTAATCTGATATGAGTATTTGATTGATTGATATGATTATAGACAGAGCACATCGAGATTGGATTGGAATTGTTAAGTTGTTAATATGTGCGAGGACAGAAGTTCTTGCGCATTTGCGTGGCTGGTGGGCGCGCATATGCGCGAGCTGTGCGGTTCCAAGAAGTCCTGATGCGAAGACCTCGCGCATGTGCGCGAGATAAGGCAGGCATATGCTCAGGGCAGTCGATTTTAAAATGTGCAGAGACGAAGGTCTCGCGCATATGCGCGAGATAAGGTGCGCATATGCGCGAGCAACTTGACTTGCCATGCGCCGAGACAGAATGTCTCGCGCATATGCGCCGAGGGAGGTCGCGCATATGCGCGAGACGTGCAGACAAAAGAATAAGCCATGTGTCCTTGCCATGCATTGATATGGGTAAACCTCTCCATTCCTCTATCATTTCTCAGCTGAAGAACGAAAATCTCTGAAAGAAACATCCTCAACTCCAAAGTACATGAGAAACTTGATTGTGCAATCTCTAACCATCCGATTTTCAATCCAAGTGTAGATTCTTGCTCTTCTCATTACTAGCTACCAAAGGATGTAAGTATAATTATGTTCTTGCTTGGTTTAGAAATATAATGTTGGGGAAATTAGATTTTGAGCTATATGATATGTTCTTGATATGTTGAGATACGTAGAATCGAAACCGGATCGAAGAAATGAGATCGTATGAGATTTTTATGCATTTCAGCATATGTGTGGTTTGGATGATACAGATTTTGTGACTTGAATATGATATTGGTTGATGAGAATGAATTATGGTTATTGAGTATTGATGTTTGAGTTGACCGGTATCGCGAGATTACGCCGTTATGCCTTCGAAATATACCGAGATTGAATATTGATCCATATGTGTGTTCCTCTGAGTTAGAGGTTGATATGGTACATTTATACATGTCATTGCAGATTTGTGTTGACATATTTGATATCGAGATTTCAAGAGTTTCGACTTATTCAACCGAGACTACGACAAGAAAGGTATAAAGCAATGTTGATTCGTGAATGCACAACTCAAATTAGATCCGATTTGAGTTTCCCAAAATCACATACAAGATTGTTTTTTGTTTGATACGGTTATGCTTTGTCTATTGAATTATAGCAATGTACATGAGATAGGTAAGCCTTGGTAGAATTGCCAAGTACTAGATGTTCGGTGGTATCGAAGCATAGGAGAAGATCGACTCCGATTGTAGATATTCGATACAGACAGGACCGAAGTCTAGGAATAAGACGTACCGCCACCACGATTGGGAGAGTAGGTGGGAGATGTGTTACGTCTTATTCACACCGGGATCCCTAGACTTAGATATGAGTCGAGTCAAAGAATAAGAGTCAAAGAGTTTTATCCGTAACGGATATATGTTTTATTATTTTGTGTTTATTTGCATGACATGCATGTATACATGTTTTATACTGGGATTTGTTCTCACCGGAGTATCCGGCTGTTGTTGTGTCTGTATGTGTGCATGACAACAGGGGGGACAGGATCAGGGTCGAGACAAAGATGAGAGATCGAGATAGCGTGGTGATTACGGGCATAGACGATGAACTAGTGGTTCTACATGTTGATCTGTAGTTGTTTTTTTTAAAACGCCAGTTTGTACGACTGTAATGTACCAAGAAATTTATTTACTTCGTTTGAAATAAAATAGAGATATCATTTGTGTATGATTTATATACAATTGTTTTTGATATTAAAAGCAAAATTTTGATCCACATTTTCTAGCAAAGATCCACTTAATCCCAAAGATAATTGAGTTAGAGCCCGGGTCCCCACAACTTCGTACCCATAGTCGAATGCAAACTATTCCAAAATGAGGAAGTGAATCTAGGATCTCGGTCAGACACGATAGAAACGAGAATACCATGAAGTCGGACTATCTACCGGATATACAACCATTCATACTGAATCAAGGTGAAAGTCGTCTTAATAGGCAAGAAGTGCGCTGATTTGGCAAGACAATCAACAATAACCCAGATAGCATTTGATCCTCTGGCTGTCTTCGGCAAACCGACTACGAAGTCCAATGTGATATTCTCCCACTTTTACTCGAGAATAGGAAGAGGCTTGAGCATACCTGCTGGTCTCTGATGCTCCGCTTTCACTAGCTGACCACTCAGGCACTCGGATACAAAACGTCTGATATCCTTCTTCATTCCGGGCCACCAATATAATGACTGCAGGTCTTTGTACATCTTCGTACTCCCAGGGTGAATAGAGTACGGCGACATGTGGGCCACTGATAAAATATCTGCTCTAATTGAATCACTGCTAGGAACCCACATTCTGTCTCGATATCTCACAATACCGTCGCTAACTGTATACAAGATACTGCCCTTGGCCTCATCACTCTTTTTCCACTTTGCCAATTGCTCATTTGCTGACTGCCCATTGCGAATACGGTCTAGAAGAGAAGACTGAATTGTCAAAGTAGATAGACGGGGAACTCTACCTCGAGGATATGTCTCTAGATCAAACCTCTGCATCTCAAACTGAAGAGGTCTCGAAATTTTCAAATGAGCCATCACTGCGACTTTCCTCCTCAATGCATCTGCAACTACATTAGCTTTGTCCGGGTGGTAGCTAATGCCACAGTCATAGTCCTTCACTAGCTCCAACCAACGCCTCTGATGCATATTTAGCTCTTTCTGCGTAAAAAAGTACTTGAGGCTTTTATGGTCGGTAAAGATCTGGCACTTCTCTCCGTACAAATAATGCCTCGAAATCTTCAAGGAAAAAACTACGGCTGCCAACTCTATATCGTGGGTAAGGAAGTTCTTCTCATGCGTCTTCAACTGATGAGAAGCATACGCTATCACCTTCCCATACTGCATCAATACTGCGCCTAGACAGAGCTTCGAAGCGTCGGTATACAAGACAAACTCACCGGGCCCTGACGGCATGGCCAATACTGGTGCTGAGATAAGAGCTTGCTTCAAAGTATCGAAGCTCTTCTGACACTCATCGCTCGACACAAATTTAACATTCTTCTTTGTCAATGATGTGAGTGGAACTGCGATGGAAGAGAATCCCTGAATAAACTTTCGATAATATCATGCTAGCCCAAGGAAACTGCGGATCTCTGATGCATTCTGCGGCACAACCCAATCTCTGACTGCTGCAACTTTCACTGGGTCTACCTCAATACCACTGCTAGAAAAGATGTGGCCTAAGAACTCCACCTTCTCTAACCAGAATTCGCATTTACTGAACTTCGCGAATAACTTATGCTTCTGTAGGGTCTGCAAAACTTCGGTTAGATGTCTGCTGTGCTCCTCTTGATTCTTTGAGTAGACGAGAATGTCGTCTATGAACACTATCACGAACTGGTCAAGATACGGCTGAAATAAGCGATTCATGAGATTTATGAAGATCGCTGGCGCATTCGTCAAACCGAACGGTATCACAAGGAACTCGAAGTGGCCGTAACTAGTCCTGAAAGCAGTCGTGAGAACATCGGCTTCTTTCACCCTCAACTGGTGATAACCGGAACGCAGATCAATCTTTGAGATTACTGAAGCTCCCTGTAACTGATCAAATAAATCTTCAATCCGCGGAAATGGGTACTCGTTCTTCACTGTAACCCTGTTCAACTCCTGGTAATCAATACAGAGCCTCGTCGAACCATCCTTCTTCTTCACAAACAAGACTGGCGCGCCCCATGGCGAAAAACTCGGGCGAATGAACTCCTTGTCAAGAAGTTCCTTAATCTGCTACTTCATTTTTGCCATCTTTGTCGGTGCTAATCGGTACAGTGCTTTTGATATCGGTACCGTACCTGGCATAAGCTCAATAGAAAACTCCACCTCTCGCTCGGGTGGCATACTAGAGACGTCATCAGGAAAAACATCTAGAAAATCCCTAACAATTGGGACATCGGAGGCTGACTGACTAGGTGCCTCGAGAACGGATACAAAAGTGGCTAAGAACGCCCGACACCCTCTACGCATGAGCTTTCTAGCCTGGACACAAGGTATAATGCGCGGTAAAAGAAAGTACCTGTCTGGTTCGAATAAGAACTGCTCCATCCCAGGCTGTCGGACTAGAACAGATCTCCGCTGAAAGTCGATCAAAACTCTGTTCCTTAATAACTAGTCCATACCCAGAATGATGTCAAACTCGGGCATCGGCAGTACGATCAGATCCGCATAAACAAGATTTACATGAAGCTGGAGGTCTATGTCTCAGATCACATTAGTAGCTGTCATCTCCTCTCCAGAAGGCAATACTACCGAAAACATGATATCTAGTCCAATGGTCTTGACCTTGAGAGAATTAGCAAAGATCTCCGAAATAAACGAGTGAGTAGCCCCTAAATCTGTCAAGGCTTTCGTAGCTGAGCCAGCTATAAAATTCTCCCTGAAAGGTTAGAACTTCAAGTTGAACCCAATAATTACAAGAACTAAACTTATAGACAGGCAAAGGTCAAAGTTCTACTAACCTAAATTCCCGAAAGAACACTGTTTAGAGAATGCAATCCTATCGCTATTCTAAGTTAAAAATCTTAACCTAGACTCCCAAAACATAGAAATTCAAATACAAACTTAAAGCTTTAAAATACCTATCATGAGCATGGTCTCCGGGTTAGTCTCCGCTGTATGGAGAGCAAAAACTCTGCCTTGGGTAGGCAGACTCCCCTAAGGGCAATCCTTCAACGGGTGGTCAGGACTACCACACTTGTAGCACTTCTTTGAGTCGTACATACAAACTCTAGCATGGCGGCGTGAGCACTTTGCACAGACTGGGTACTCAACGGTCCAAGGGACTGCCCGTCCCTGCTGCTGCTGCTGCTGTCCTCTGTTCCTGTATGGACCGTGGAAAGGCCTCTTATTCTGATGCTGCTACTGAGGAGGGCGGTGCGGCATCTGGACTGGTCGCTTGCCCTGGCGGTCTCTCTCTAAATCGTGCTGATCCTGCTCTGCAGCTAGAGATTTGGAGACGGCAACATCATAGGTAGTAGGGCCAGCCACCCTAACATCACGGCGCAAGATCGTCCGCAGACCATCTAGAAAATGCCTCAGTTTGGCTCCAGCATCATTCGCGATCAGGGGCACGCAATGGCAACCCCTCTCAAACTTACGGATAAACTTCGTAACAGTCATATCTCCCTGCCTCAGGGTCATGAACTCTCTGGTCAACCTGGAACGCACCTCGTCAGTAAAATATTTAGAGTAGAATACCTCCGTGAACCGCGTCCAGCTCAGAGTAGCAAAGTTCAAGGCTACAGATGCTCCTTCCCACCATAAGCGGGCGTCTCCTCCAAATAGATAGGTTGCACAACGAACGCTATCTTCATCTCCCAACTCCATGAACTCAAAGATAACCTCAAGGAACTTAATCTAGCCCTCGGAAATCATGGGATCTGACGTCTCTGAGAACTCTTTCGGCCGCATCTTCATAAACCGCTAATAGGAAGCCTCTGGCCCCATCGGCCTGGCCGTCACAGCATTGTTCCCCGCAAACTGTGCGAAGAATCTAGTCATCCCAGCTAGCATCTGGGCATTCATGTCTGGTGGTGCATCTCTCTCCTGCCTACGATCCTCACTGTCCTCCTGACGAGGCTCATCATCTCTCGCGCGCTCAAGAATGCGTCTAAGAGGCATACTGTTCTATACATATAACTCATACGTAACCAACATGCATAATTCCATTATTTCTTTAAATTTAAATAAATATTTCATAATCATAATTTTGACAATAAACATTTCATGTAAACATGCTGATAAAATATTTTATGCTTTAGACAAAATGCGTAAACGTAAAACTTACAGACCGAAGGCGTTACTTCGTGAGCTTCTCGAGGTCAGTAGTAGTACAACCCTTAACAAGAACATAGGCTCTGATACCAGCTGTCAAGGCCCGTATTTCGTATTTGTAAATTTACGGATTTATTTAAAATTTTTCTTATTAAAAATAAATAACGTGCCTCATTCATAAAAAACTAATAAAAAGTTTAATGTTAAAATAGCAGCGGAAGTAAATATTTGTTTCAAAACAGCAACTTAAAATAATTCATCGTGATAAAAATGAGTTTGCATAATGATGATAAATAAACTGAGGCATGAGATCCTCGGGTTCCTACTACTGTCGACCAAAGCTAGCTTTCTGGTCCTCGCCCCCGGTCTCGACCTCATCAGTACCTACAACAATCGAGTCTAGTGAGCCTAAAGACTCAGCATGCATATATCGTGGATAAAACATAAAAATATCATAAAATCGTATACAACGTAGAAATATCATATCGTAAAGCGTAACGTAAAAATCGTGTCATGGGTAATTATAAATACGTGCATAAGTGAAAATCATACGTAAAATGTTTGCTCGATAGAGCCCTATCATAAAATAGCATATCATAATTTTCTGTTGAGAATATGTTCTACGCAAGTAGCCCATAACATAACATGAATCGTCTGATCAGACTAAACCACAGTATACTGGGCGGTAAAGATTATCACAGCCCTTGGACTGGATATCCGTACCCATACGTGAACATGAACCGGTCGTAAGTCACCGGGTGAAGTAATAATCTCATAAGGTGAAACCGATAAGCGTGAGGTGGCCACAAGACATATAGCATATATCTCAAAATAAACATTTTATATTTTTATGCACGTAATATAATTAAAATCGTGTTTTATTTTACGGAATGGGTTGGATCGTTACCAGGCTCCCTGCGATGTAATTCTAACATGAGGATCATGCAAATAAACTAAACTTGACCAACACTTCATAACTGAACCAAAAACAAGACAATTACGCCCAACGAACTTGGTATTCAACCATGGCTTCGTACCAACCCGAACCGACATTGAACCGTCGTTTAGCCATGATTAAATAACACCTAAAATACTGGAAGACATGACCCTAGGCTGTAGTGCACGAAAAAATGTGAATGGATGCAAAAATCATGAAACGCTCTTTCGAGAGTTAATTTGGCACATTGTACCGTAAATTCTCGTACGACCTATGAATTTAACCAAATCACAAACGGCCAAAAACATGACCTTCCTAACTTAGTAAGGTACTGTCCAGTCCAAGGCCATAGGCTAAAAGCCAACCGAGAACTCAAATTACACCTCTGAACCGAACCCCAAGCTGCTGTCCAATTACAGCAACAGCGATTGTGCTTGCATCGCTTCGTTTGTGAGGCTATTGGCCATTGGAGCTTGAACCACTGACCAGAGCCTCTTACCAACATCCTAAGGTATGATTTGAAACATGGATAAGGGCCCTAGGCCAGCCACACCCGAAACAACGTCACACTCTCACCCGAGAGCCAAGCTGTGCATGCGTGGGGGTGTAGCGCTTCTCTTGCTGTCTTGGTCACTCCAATGGCCATATGATTGACCATGGCTTGATCTGGACATCATGAGGTATTGTGTGAACCATGGCTAAGGGTTAGAAGCCAACCAAGATCCACCCAACACCATAAAAGTTGAAACTTCTCACACAAAAACAGAAATAAAACCGAAGGGGGCTGTCTTGTGTTGTTTGTTTTAAAACTGATGGGACCATGAACCAAGCCATGAAAGGGCATCTTAGTCACGTCCTAGACATGTCAAGGAGGGGTTATAACCATGGCTACAGCCCTTAGGGCAGCCAAGGTCCGAACTCTCCCTTAGACAATCAACAACAAAAAAATCGAGACTCATAAATTGCAATAAGAAGAGTTGCTGTCAAAAATTGTTTTACTGGGGTAAATGGCATGCAACCAATGGACTAATCCCTTCCTAACACACCCTATAACATGACCATAAGCAGCCTTGAACTCCTGGAACGATCCAACCCCTGAAATCAAAAGAAACAATACCAAACGTGAAGCATGAAGGGAGCCGAAAATTCTTCACAGATTTTATTTGAACATTGCTATCAAGTTTTGGTTTTTGGCTGATAAAATCATGAGCAATTATGGTTTAAAAATATGTATATGACTTGATTGAAGAGAAAAGAATGATATAGACATGCCTGGAAATTTTCGTTTGAAAAGAAAACAAACTAGACGACGAAACGGCGCGGCGGAGACGGAGTTCTCTTTTCTTGTTCTACTTTTCTCTCTTATTTTTCCTTGATGGCTCACAATTTCTCTACTGAATATGCTCTGAAATTTCGAGAATGAGGAGAGGGAAATGGCTAGGAGGTGAATGAGGAAGTTGCAAAATAGATGGGAGATTTGAAAGGCAAGATACAACCTTTCTATCCTAGAATTTGAGAGATATGGAATGATGTGATAAATTGATGGATTGAGGGGAATTAGGGGGAGGTGATGGCCGATTTCTTGGTGTCTAAAGCAAGGGAGAATATTGCTTAATTATTAAATATTGGTGAATTAAATTGAAGGGATTATCTTGCAAGAAAAGATAAGAAAATGAATTAAAAATGGTGAGTTGTCAAACTTTTTAAATCTTCTAATGGAGTGGCCGAATTCTACAAATAAAATGGAGGGAAATATTGCTTAATTATTAAATTTTATCTCCTAAAAGTTTTAAACACTAATTATGTATTTTAGTGAATTAATAAATTAATTTAGGATAGACATTATCTTGCATGCATGGCTAAAACTTTAAAATAAATTACTAACATTTTAAGTTACAATTTCTTAAATAAAATAAGCCTAGATTAACTTATCTCAATTGGTCATATATTTTGATTTAGGCTTTTAATTAAATTATTGGACATAAAAGAATTTATTTACTACTTATCTCTAATTAAATAAATAATTCCTTAAACCTTCTTTTACATTAAAATAACTTATTCTTTTTCTTAAATTAAATTTAGGAATATTTTCTTATCATTAAATTTTTTTTATCTCAATACTCAGATTCTAGTCCGGCCTTGCTTATTTATCCGAAAAGATAAAACTAAACTACTGCGTAAAATTAATAATCATAACTCAACAATTTTAAAAAAATGAATTTAAACCCTCATTCATAAAAATCATTTTAATTCAAATAATAGTAATTATTCATGGCTTATACGTGGTCTGATTTAACGGGTTCTACAACTCTCCCTCCTTAAAAGAAAATTCATCCTCGAAATTAAAACTCACCGAATAACTCGGGGTACGACTCCTCATCTCTGGCTCAGACTCCCACGTAGCTTCCTCCTCCGAATGATTAAGCCATTTGACTTTCACTAGCTTAACCAGTTTGTTCCGAAGCTTCTTCTCCTGTCTGTCTAAGATCTGCACTGGTCTTTCCTCATAAGTTAGGTTCGGAGTGAACTGCAATGGTTCGAAGTTCAAGACATGCGAAGGATTTGCCATGTACTTCCTCAGCATAGAGATGTGGAACACATTGTGTACTCCGGCCAGATTCGGCGGAAGAGTAACACGATAAGCTAACGTCCCAACCCTGTCGAGGATCTCAAATGGTCCGATGAATCTCGGACTAAGCTTTCATTTCTTCTCAAATCGCATGACACCTTTCATAGGTACTACCTTCACGAAAACATGGTCGCCGACGACAAACTCTAGATCTCTCCTCCTTTGATCTGCATAACTCTTCTGTCGACTCTGAGCAGTCCTTATCCTATCACGGATCCTGACTACTACATCCGCAGTCTGCTGAATAATCTCTGGATCCAATTCTGCTCTCTCCCCTACTTCATCCCAGTGAATAGGTGATCTGCACTTGCGACCATACAGTGCTTCATACGGAGCCATACCTATAGACGACTGAAAACTGTTGTTATAGGTGAACTCTAACAATGACAATTTCGACTCCCAACTCCCTGAGAAATCAATGACACAAGCGCGGAGAAGATCCTCCAAAATCTGGATAAATCTCTCTGACTGCCTGAAACAACCCCACTCCCATAAAAATAACATTTAAAATAAATGACATTCGCGGAAGCATTTGCATTTAAAAGGGAAAGAACAATATACCATATCCCTCATAAACATGTCCAAAACTAATATACATAACTATTCACAATCATATCCTTCAACACATAGCCAAAAGCCAACATAAATTTTTCCCCATCATTCATTTAGCAAAATACATGATATTTTAAAACTTCACATGTTCACTAAACCCATAACAAAAGTGACATGACCAAACAAAATCTTTCCCATTGCCTTTTATATGACTTCTCCTGCCTCGGACAATCCGCTTCAATCATTTTTATCACCTGCATCACATGACATTAACTGGAATGAGATAAAACTCAGTGAGTAGAAGTTTACATAACAAATACATATACATGGCTTGGCTCGAACATTTCTATAGCAATGGCAATGAACAATGAATCAGTGGCAATGAACAATGAATAATACCATCTTCAAGAAACAATAGATAACAAAGCAATATATATGATATTTCATGGCATGAATTAAAGGAAAGGAAATGATAGTTCTGTGACCTGTGACCTATGGATAGTATCTCTTTGATATATAAATATATCAAAACTGTCAGAGATACTCATAATCATGTGATTGGCCAATGACATGCATGAATTAATATCATTTCTTGGCTTTAATCATAGGAAACTTCATTGAGGCATTTTAACAAACACTTGGTACGAACAATGAAGTACTAGCTCCTTTGTCAATGAATTCAATGGCAATCTTTGAACAATGAATATATAACAATATATATATCAATTATATGCCAATGGAAGGAGCTAGTTAACAATAACATGGCTTTTGTACATATATAAATCATGTGAGCACAAAGGAGAGCCTCTACTTACAACCCACAAGCATTTGGTTGCTATGATAACTTGAAGAAATTCCTACAAGATAATACATGTAATCAACATCAATTATCACCAATAATCATAGGGATCAACAAATTCAACTTAACCCTTCAATACTACAAATCCCTCCAACTCCCAAAATATAGAAGTCTTACCTTGGAACATGGAAACTAAGTAGGAGAACCTAAGAAATCAACTATGATCCTTGAATTTTAAGTAGAGAAAATTTAGAGAGAAACTTTGAAGAGAAGGGAGCTTGAACCGATCAAGAGAAAAGGTAGAATGAAGAAATAATTAGAAGCCTCTAGAAAATCAATATATAAGCCTTCTTAACTCTCAAAACACGTTTTTTTTTTTTTGAATCTGAACCGCGCGCGGTGGCGCGAGATCTAGCGCACCCGCGCGCCCCTTGCTGCCAAGAACCCAAAAATTCATCACCCCGCGCGCCATGGCGTGAGTTCTGGCGCGGTGGCGCGCCTCATTCTACCAAAAACTCATTTTTAACTTCCGAATTTTCAAAAGTGGTAAACATGAAAGTTGTAGCACAATGTCTTTTCTTGCATCTCCAATTAGCTTCATGTCATTTGAATATCTGAGTAAAATGTTATGCTCATTCTCCCAACATGTGTCAGTGCAAGAACAAAGATACACACAACACACTTCGGGCCACTTTTGGCTCATCTTCTCTAATGATTTGAACAAAACTCAAAACATGAAAGTTATAGCCTTATATCTTATCTTTCTAATGAAAGTGACCTCACATAAATTGGATCAATACATAAAATATTATGCTAAAAACCACAAATACTGCCATATTTTTCATACAATTTCTGCACTCCAATCTTCTAAAAACTATAGTCATCAAAGCATCCACTCCAAAACCTCCACAAAATCCAATACCAACACAAACTCAAACCATCCAACAACCATCGATGAACTCATTTCCCTCCATACCCATCAACAACTATGAACATAATACCAAAACAATAACCATAAACAATGGCCATATTTTAACCATTCCAATACACATAAACATAATCAATGACCATTCCAGATAAACTCAAACACCAAAACCATATAAAATATCCATTACCATAGCTTACCATAATAAATCATAAATTACACCATCAAGAATAACATGATAAAATGTCGGGATATTACAATCTCCCCTCCTTATAAAAATTTCGTCCCCGAAATTTGCTTACCGTCGAATAAATTCGGATAACGATGTTTCATCTCCTCTTCCGGTTCCCACGTAGCCTCTTCAATCACTTTATTCCTCCAAAGAACTTTGACAAGGCCAATTTCTTTGTTTCTCGACACTTTAATTTTGCGATCTAGAATTTGAACCGGAATTTCTTCGTAGCTTAGGTTAGGTAAAAGATCCAATGACTTGTACTGAAGAACATGAGATGGATTAGAAAGGTACTTACGTAGAATGGAAACATGGAAGACATTATGAACTCGATCCAAGTTAGGTGGCAATGCAAGACGATAGGCTCGGTCTCTAATCTTGTCAAGAATCTCAAATGGCCCAATATATCGAGGATTTAACTTACCTTTCTTGCCAAATCGCATAACTCTCTTGAGAGGAGCTATCTTAATAAATACATGATTACCAACCTCGAATGCTAAAGGTCGTTGTCGAACATCGGCATAACTCTTCTGTCGAGACCGAGCGGTCCTCATTCTTTCTTGGAGCACTGCCACAACATCTGCTGTTTGTTGAACCAACTCCGGGCCCAACATCTTCCTTTCACCTACCTCTTCCCAATACAAAGGAGATCGGCACTTTCTTCCATATAAAGCTTCATAAGGTGCCATGCCGATTGAAGACTGGAAACTGTTATTATATGTGAACTCTACCAAAGGTAACTTAGAATCCCAACTTTCCTGTAAATCAATCGTACAAGCCCTTAACATATCCTCCAGAATTTGGATAACCCTTTCTGATTGCCCGTCGCTTTGAGGATGGTATGTTGTGCTAAAAGCAAATTTCGTTCCCAAAGCTCGATGCAAACTCTTCCAAAACTCGGATGTAAACCTTGGATCACGATCTGAAACTATTGATATCGGTATCCCATGAAGTGTCACAATCTCTTGAATATAAGCTTCAGCATATTGGTTCATAGAATACGTCGTCTTGACATGAAGAAAATACGATGACTTGGTCAATCGATCCACAATCACCCAAATAGAATTAAAGCCTTTCTGCGTCCTTGACAAACCTACCACAAAATCCATAGTTATGTGCTCCCATTTACATTGCGGTATAGGCAAAGAATGCAACAATCCCGCCGGTCTTTGGTGTTTGATCTTAACCTGCTGACAGGTTAGACATTCAGAAACAAATAACATGATATCTTTCTTCATACCTGGCCACTAGTAAAGGCGTCGAAGATCTTGGTACATCTTGGTACTACCGGGATGTACAAAATATGGCGCTGTATGAGCTTCAAGAAGTTCCTCTTTTCGAATGTCATCACCCATAGGAACACATATTCTACATCGAAAGGTAAGTAACCCATCACGATTCGACCCAAACTCAGAAACTCCTGTCAGATCACTATTCTTCTTCAACTCTAATAACTGAGCATCCAGCTGTTGTTCCTTCGAAATTCATTCAAATAAATTTGAGTGAAGAACTAGAGCAGACAATCGAGCAACTGTACCTGAAGATACCAAATTGATCTCATTTCTTTGTAAATCAAGAAACAAAGGTTTAGAAATCATGGAACCCAATAATGAACTCGATTTGCGACTCAAAGCATCCGCAACTACATTAGCTTTTCCAGGATGATAGCTAATGGTGCAATCGTAGTCTTTCACCAGTTCTAACCATCTCCGCTGCCGCATATTCAAATCCTTCTGCGAAAACAATTAACTCAAACTTTTGTGATCTGTAAATATTTCACATTTTTCACCATATAGAGAATGCCGCCAAATCTTTAAAGCAAAAACCACAGCCGCCAACTCCAAGTCATAAGTAGGATAGTTCTTCTCGTAATCTTTCAACTGAAGAGAAGCATATGCTATCACTTTCCCACGCTGCATCAACACGGCACCTAACCCCTGCTTTGAAGCATCTGTATATACAACAAAATCTTCAGTACCACAAGGAAGTACTAAAACAGGGGAAGAAGTCAACTTATCTTTCAATGTTTGGAATGCTTCTTGGCACTCTATGGTCCATTCAAACTTGGTAGCCTTCCGTGTCAAACTTGTCAATGGCAAAGCTATCTTTGAAAATTCGGCTATGAAGCGTCGGTAATACCCTGTCAAACCAAGAAAACTCCTTACCTATGAAACTATCTTTGGAATGGACCATTGTTTAATAGACTCAATCTTGGATGGATCAACAGATATTCCTACTTTCGAAACAATATGGCCCAAAAATGCCACTTGCTCCAACCAGAACTCACATTTCTTTAATTTGGCATACAATTGCTTATTCCTCAGCAGCTGCAACACAATCCTCAAATGCTCACGATGAAGATCTCGTTTCTTTGAGTAGATTAAGATGTCATCAATAAAAACAATGACAAAAGTATCCAAATACGGCTTAAAGACATGATTCATCAAATCCATAAAAACTGAAGGAGCATTAGTTAGCCCAAACGACATCACCAAAAATTCATAATGGCCATACCTCATTCTAAACGCAGTCTTTGGTATGTCATCCTTTTTCAGCTTCACTTGATGGTAACCGGACCGAAGGTCGATCTTTGAAAATATTGTTGCTCCTTGCAATTGATCAAAGAGATCATCAATATGTGGTAAAGGATATTTATTCTTCACTGTTACCTTGTTGAGTTCTCGGTAGTCAATACATAATCGCAATGATCCATCCTTCTTCTTTACAAACAAAACTGGAGCTCCCCACGGTGAGGAACTAGGTCGGATAAAACCTTTATCTAATAGCTCCTGCAATTGAGTCTTCAATTCTTTCATCTCAGTTGGAGCCATTTTGTACGGAGCCTTAGAGATTGGAGCTGTACCTGGAATTAAATCAATAACAAACTCCACCTCTCGATCAGGTTGTAATCCAGGCACGTCATCCGCAAACACGTCAGGATAATCCTGAACCACATCAATATCCTGTAATTGCAAGATACTTTTCTTTCTCACATCCACCACTGAAGCTAGAAAACCCACACAACTTTTGAGCAACAATTTATTAGCTTGAAGACAAGAGATAATAGGAATACCCATCGAAGAGCCTAGACCAACAAACACATCACTATCATGCTCATCGGCTAAAAACTTCACTTTTTTGCCCACACAATCGATCACCGCACGATGAGCAGATAACCTATCCATACCTAGTATAACATCAAATTCAACCATCGAAATAACAATAAGATCAGCAAACAATAATATCGCACCCAATTTTACAGGACATGCCTTAAGAATACAAGTGGGACAAATTCCATCTCCCGAGGGCAACACAACATTGAAGTGTAATGGCATAACAGTAGGTTCCACAGATATAGAATGCATAAACACTTCAGACATAAAAGAATGTGTTGTACCAGTATCAATTAAGGTAAGTGTTTCTTGCCAGATATTAAAATATTACCTGATATCACCGAAGAATCAGGATTAACACTTTCCTTCGTCATAGCAAAAATTTTGCCCTGGACTTTTCCTTTGCCTGAGGAGAGAGAACATTTCAGTGCCGTGTACCCCATCTCCTTGCATCTAAAACATCGTCCACTACCCACCAAACACTCACCCTTGTGTGGCTTTCCACACTTAGGACATACCGGTCGTTCAGTATCAGAAGAAGGCTCATGAGATTTAGAGCGCTGCTCCATTTTACCTTTACCTTTGTGGCCACCTCATATATTCGCACTTGCACCTTGGCCTCTTGCTTGGAAAGCTTGCCTTCTTAGCTGCCTCTCTTTCTCGATCTCTTGCTCATCGTGCTCGGCTAGCAAGGCCCTCTCAACAATATCCTGGTATGTGACCACCTTGGACATATGCACATCTCTTCGAATCTCTGGCTTCAATCCACGAAGGAAGTTTTCACCTTTATCTTTATCATGCTCAGCAATAAAAGGAACAAAGACACATCCTTCTTCAAACTTCAGGGTGTACTCAGTAACAGACATAGCATCTTGCCTCAATTCCAGAAATTCTTTCACCTTCTTGGCTTTGACTTCACGTGAAAAGTATTTGGCGTAAAATAACTCCTTAAACTCGTTCCACTTCAGTTCACGAACATTGACAGTAACTTTGGTGGCTTCCCACAAAATACGAGCAGCTTTGACCAACATAAACACAGCACAACTAACCTTTTCTTGATCAGTGAACTTCAAGTAATCGAAGATGGCCTCCAATGACTTGACCCATTCAAGAGCCACTAGTGGATCAGGACCACCAATAAAATCAGGAAGGTTCATACGCCTGAAACGATCGTAATCACCATCTTCATAACTTTCCATTGTGCCTTGAACTCTTCCACGACCACGACCCTTAGTCGAGGTGTGCATGCTCAATAACTGTTGGATTTGTTCACCATGTACTTTTGCTTGCTCCTTCAATAACTTACTGAATTTATCTACAACCTTCACAGTCTTATCGGTCGTAGAGGTCCAATCTTCCCCTTCAATATTCTTTCTTTTGGGAGGCATATCTTACACATATGCTCACTTTAACAATAGATATGGAAAAAGAATACATCAATGGTAATGAAATGGAATCAATACTCAATGTTAAAATCAATAGATGCAGGATCAAAAACATACCGGATTTTCCTAAGTAGAAGAAGTCATATATGGTCCAAGAAAACCTGGTTCTGATACCAATTGAAACAACCACACTCCCATGACAATAACATTTAAAATAAATGACATACGCGGAAGCATTTGCATTTAAAAGGGAAAGAACAATATACCATGTACCTCATAAACATGTCCAAAACTAATATACATAACTATTCACAATCATATCCTTCAACACATAGCCAAAATCCAACATAAATTTTTCCACATCATTCATTTAGCAAAATACATGATATTTTAAAACTTCACATGTTCACTAAATCCAAAAACAAAAGTGACATGACCAAACAAAATCTTTCCCATTGCCTTCTATATGACATCTCCCGCCTCGGACAATCCGCTTCAATATTTTTTATCACCTGCATCACATGACATTAACTGGAATGAGATAAAACTCAGTAAGTAAAGTTTACATAACAAATACATATACATGGCTTGGCTCGAACATTTCTATAGCAATGGCAATGAACAATGAATCAGTGGCAATGAACAATGAATAATACCATCTTCAAGGAACAATAGATAACAAAGCAATATAGATGGTATTTCATGGCATGAATTAAAGGAAAGGAAATGATAGTTCTGTGACCTGTGACCTGCGGATAGTATCTCTTTGATATATAAATATATCAAAACTATGAGAGATACTCATAATCATGTGATTGGCCAATGACATGCATGAATTACTATCATTTCTCGGCTTTAATCATAGGAAACTTCATTGAGGCATTTTAACAAACACTTGGTAGGAACAATGAATTACTAGCTCCTTTGTCAATGAATTCAATGGTAATCTTTGAACAATGAATATATAACAATATATATATATCAATTATATGCCAGTGGAAGGAGCTAGTTAACAATAACATGGCTTTTGTACATATATAAATCATGTGAGCACAAAGGAGACCCTCTACTTACAACCCACAAGAACTTGGTTGCTATGGTAACTTGAAGAAATTCCTACAAGATAATACATGTAATCAACATCAATTATCACCAATAATCATAGGAATCAACAAATTCAACTTAACCCTTCGATACTACAAACCCCTCCAACTCCCAAAATATAGAAGTCTTACCTTGGAACTTGGAAACTAAGTAGGAGAACCTAAGAAATCAACTATGATCCTTGAATTTTAAGTAGAGAAAATTTGGAGAGAAACTTTGAAGAGAAGGGAGCTTGAACCGATCAAGAGAAAAGGAAGAATGAAGAAGTAATTAGAAGCCTTTAGAAAATCAATATATAAGCCTTCTTAACTCTCAAAACACGTTTTTTTTTTGAATCTGAACCGCGCGCGGTGGCACGAGATCTGGCGCACCCACCCGCCCCTTGCTGCCAAGAACCCAAAAATTCATCACCCCGCGCGCCATGGCGCGAGTTCTGGTGCGGTGGCGCGTCTCATTCTACCAAAAACTCAATTTTAACTTCCGAATTTGCAAAAGTGGTAAAATGAAATTGTAGCTCTATGTCTTTTCTTGCATCTCCAATTGGCCTCATGTCATTTAAAAGTCTGAGTAAAAAGTTATTCTCATTCTCCCAACATGTGTCAGTGCAAGAACAACAATACACACAACACACTTCGGGCCACTTTCGGCTCGTCTTCTCTAATGATTTGAACAAAACTCAAAACATGAAAGTTATAGCCTTATATCTTATCTTTTTAATGGAAGTGACCTCACATCAATTGGATCAATAGATAAAATATTATGCTAAAAACCACAACTACTGTCATATTTTTCATACAATTTCTGCACTCCAATCTTCTAAAAACTAGAGTCATCAAAGCATCCACTCCGTAACCTCCACAAAATCCAATACCAACACAAACTCAAACCATCCAACAACCATCATTGAACTCATTTCCCTCCATAACCATCAACAACTATGAACATATTACCAAAACAATAACCATAAACAATGACCATATTTTAACCATTCCAATACACATAAACAAAATCAATAACCATTCCACATTAACTCAAACACCAAAACCATATACAATATCCATTACCATACCTTACCATAATAAATCATAAATTACACCATCAACAATAACATGATAAAATGTCGGGATATTACACTGCCCATCTGTCTGCGGATGGAAAGCTGTGCTAAACAACAACTTCGTACCCATAGTCGAATACAAACTCTTCCAAAATGAGGAAATGAATCTAGGATCTCGGTCAGACACGATAGAAATGGGAATACCATGAAGTCAGACTATCTCTCGAATATACAACTCTTCATACTGAATCATGGTGAAAGTCGTCTTAATAGGCAAGAAGTGCGCTGATTTGGTAAGACGATCAACAATCACCCAGATAGCAATTAATCCTCTGGCTGACTTCGGCAAACCGACTACGAAGTCCATTATGACATTCTCCCACTTCCACTCGGGAATAGAAAGAGGCTTGAGCATACCTGCTGGTCTCTGATGCTCCGCTTTCACTTGCTAACAAGTTAGGCACTCGGATACAAAACGTCTGATATCCTTCTTCATTCCGGGCCACCAATATAATAACTGCAGGTCTTTGTACATCTTCGTACTCCAAGGGTGAATAGAGTACGGCGACATGTGGGCCTCTGATAAAATATCTGCTCGAATAGAATCACTGCAAGGAACCCACATTCTGTCTCGATATCTCACAATACCATCGCTAACTTTATACAAGATACTGCCCTTGGCCTCATCTCTCTGCTTGCACTTTGCCAACTGCTCATCTGCTGACTGCCCATTGCGAATACTGTCTAGAAGAGAAAACTAAATCGTCAAAGTAGATAGACGGTGAACTCTACCTCGAGGATATGTCTCTAGATCAAACCTCTGCATCTCAAACTGAAGAGGTCTCAAAATCTTCAAATGAGACATCACTGAGACTTTCCTGCTCAATGCATCTGCAACTAAATTAGCTTTAGCCGGGTGGTAGCTAATGCCACAGTCATAGTCCTTCACTAGCTACAACTAACGCCTTTGACGCATATTTAGCTCTTTCTGCATAAAGAAGTACTTGAGGCTCTTATGGTCGGTAAAGATCGGGCACTTCTATCCGTACAAATAATGCCTCCAATCTTCAAGGTAAAAACTACGGCTGCCAACTCTAGATCGTGGGTAGGGTAGTTCTTCTCATGGGTCTTCAACTGACGAGAAGCATACGCTATCACCTTCCCATGCTGCATCAATACTGCGCATAGACCGAGCTTCGAACTGTCGGTAAACAAGACAAACTCACCGGGCCCTAACGGCATGGCCAATACTGGTGCTGAGATAAGAGCTTGCTTCAAAGTATCGAAGCTCTTCTGACACTCATCGCTCCACACAAATTTAACATTCTTCTTTGTCAATGATGTGAGTGGAACTGCGATGGTAGAGAATCCCTGAATAAACTTTCGATTATATCCTGCTAGCCCAAGGAAACTACGGATCTCTGATGCATTCTGCGGCACAACCCAATCTCTGACTGCTGCAACTTACGCTGGGTCTACCTCAATACCGCTGCTAGAAACGATGTGGCCTAAGAACGCCACCTTTTCTAACTAGAATTCGCATTTATTCAACTTCGCGAATAACTTATGCTTCTGTAGGGTCTGCAAAACTACATTCAGATGTCTGCTGTGCTACTCGTAATTCTTTGAGTAGACGATAATGTCGTCTAAGAACACTATCACGAACTGGTCAAGATACGGCTGAAATACGCGATTCATGAGATCCATGAAGATCGCTGGCGCATTCGTCAAACCGAACGGCATCACAAGGAACTCGAAGTGGCCGTAACGAGTCCTGAAAGCAGTCTTGAGAACATCGGCTTCTTTCACCCTCAACTGGTGATAACCGGAACGCAGATCGATCTTTGAGAATACTGAAACTCCCTGTAACTGATCAAATAAATCTTCAATCCGCGGAAGTGGGTACTTGTTCTTCACTGTAACCTTGTTTAACTCCCGGTAATCAATACAGAGCCTCATCGAACCATCCTTCTTCTTCACAAACAAGACTGGCGCACCCCATGGTGAAAAACTCAGGCGAATGAACTCCTTGTCAAGAAGTTCCTTAATCTGCTACTTCAATTCTGCCATCTCTGTCGGTGCTAATCGGTACGGTGCTTTTGATATCGGTACCGTACCTGGCATAAGCTCAATAGAAAACTCCACCTCTCGCTTGGGTGGCATACTAGAGACGTCATCAGGAAAAACTTCTAGAAAATCCCTAACAATTGGGACATCGGAGGCTGACTGACTTGGTGTCTCGGGAACGGATACAAAAGTCGCTAAGAACGCCCGACGCCCTCTATGCATGAGCTTTCTAGCCTGGACACAAGGTATAATGCGCGGTAAAGGAAAGTACCTGTCTGGTTCGAATAAGAACTGCTCCATCCCAGGCGGTCGGACTAGAACAGATCTCCGCTAAAAGTCGATCAAAACTCTGTTCCTTAATAGCCAGTCCATACCCAGAATGATGTCAAACTCGGGCATCGGCAGTACGATCAGATCCGCATAAACAAGATTTCCATGAAGCTTGAGGTCTATGTCTCGGATCACATTAGTAGTTATCATCTCCTCTCCAGAAGGCAATACTACCGAAAATGTGATATCTAGTCCAATAGTCTTGACCTTGAGGGAATTAGCAAAGATTTCCGGAATAAACGAGTGAGTAGCCCCTCAATCTATCAAGGCTTTCGTAGCTGAGCCAGCTAAAAAAATTCTCCCTAAAAGGTTAGAACATCAAGTTCAACCCAATAATTACAAGAACTAAACTTATAGACAGGCGAAGGTCAAAGTTCTCCTAACATAAATTCTCGAAAGAACACTGTTTGGAGCATGGAATCCTATCGCTATTCTAAGTTCAAAATCTTAACCCAGACTCCCAAAACATCGAAATTCAAATACAAACTTAAAGCTTTAAGATACCTGTCATGATGCATGGTCTCCGAGTTAGTCTCCACTGCATGGAGAGCAAAAACTCTGCCTTGGGTAGGCAGACTCCCCTGAGGGCAATCCTTCAGTAGGTGGTCAGAACTACCACACTTGTAGCACTTTCCTGAGCCGTACATACAAACTCCGACATGGCGGCGTGAGCACTTTGCACAGACTGGGTACTCAACGGTCCTCGGGACTGCCCGTCCCTGCTGCTGCTGCAGTCTTCTGTTCCTGTGTGGACCGTGGAAAGGCCTCTTATTCTGATGCTGCTGCTGAGGAAGGCGGTGCGGCATCTAGACTGGTCGCTTGCCCTGGCGGTCTCTCTCTATATCGTGCTGATCCTGCTCTGCAGCTAGAGATCTGGAGACGACAACATCAGAGGTAGTATGGCCAGCCACCCTAACATCACGGCGCAAGATCGTTCGCAGACCATCTAGAAAATGCCTCAGTTTGGCTCCAGCATCATTCGCGATCAGGGCACGAAATGGCAACCCCTCTCAAACTTACGGATAAACTCCGTAAAAGTCATATCCCCCTGCCTTAGGGTCATAAACTCCCTGGTCAACCGGGAACGCACCTCGTCAGTAAAATATTTAGAGTAGAATACCTCCGTGAAGCGCGTCCAGCTCAGAGTAGCCAAGTTCAAGGCTACGGATGCTCCTTCCCACCATAAGCGGGCGTCTCCTACAAACAGATAGGTTGCACAACGAACCCTATCTTCATCTCCCAGCTCCATGAACTCAAAGATAACCTCGAGGGACTTAATCCATCCCTCGGCAATCATGGGATCTGACGTCCCTGAGAACTCCTTCGGCCGCATCTTCATAAACAGCTCATAGGTAACCTCGGGCCCCGTCGGCCTTGCCGTCACATCATTGTTCCCCGCAAACTGTGCGAAGAATCTAGTCATCCCAGCTAGCATCTGGGCATTTATGTCTGGTGGTGCATCTCTCTCCTGCCTACGATCCTCAGCGTCCTCCTAGCATGGCTCATCATCTCTCGCGCGCTCAAGAATGCGTCTAGGAGGCATACTGTTCCATACATATAACCCATACGTAACCAACATGCATAATTCCATTATTTCTTTAAATTTAAATAAATATTGCATAATCATAATCTTGACAATAAACATTTCATGTAAACATTCTGATAAAATATTTTATGCTTTCGATGAAATCCGTAAACGTAAAACTTACAGACCGAAGACCTAACATCGTGAGTTTCTCGAGGTCAGTAGTAGTACAACCCTTTACAAGAACATAGGCTCTGATACCAGCTGTCAAGGCCCGTATTTCGTATTTGTAAATTTGCGGAATTATTTAAAATTTTTCTTATTAAAAATAAATAACGTGCCTCATTCATAAAATAAACTGATAAAAAGTTTAATGTTTAAATAGCAGCGAAATTAAATATTTGTTTCAAAACAACAACTTAAAATAATTCATCGTGATAAAAATGAGTTTTCATAATAATGATAAATAACCTGAGGCATGAGGTCCTCGTGTTCCTACTACTGCCGACCCAAGCTAGCTGACTGGTCCCCGCCTCCTGTCTCGACCTCATCAGTACCTATAAAAATCAAGTCTAGTGAGTCTAAAGACTCAGCATGCATATATCATGGATAACAAGTAAATATATCATAAAATCGCATGAAACGTAGAAATATCATATCGTGAAGCGTAACGTAAAAATCGTGTCATGGGTAATTATAAATACGTGCATAACTGAAAATCGTACGTAAAATGTTTGTTCGATAGAGCCCTGTCATAAAATAGCATATCATAATTTTCTGTTGAGAATATGTTCTACGCAAGTGACCATAACATAACATAACATAACATAACATGAATTGTCTGATCAGACTAAACCACAGTATACTAGGCGGTAGAGATCATCACATCCCTTGGACTGGATATCCGTACCCATACATGAACATGAACCGGTCGTAAGTCACCGGGTGAAGTAATAATCCCATAAGCTGACTCCCATAAGCGTGAGGTGGCCACAAGACATATAGAATATATCTCAAAATAAACATTTTATATTTTTATGCACGTAATATAATTAAAATCTTGTTTTATTTAACGAATGAGTTGGATCGTTACCAGGCTCGCTGCGACCTAATTCTAACATGAGGATCATGCAAATAAACTTAACTTGACCAACACTTCATAACTGAACAAAAAACGAGACAATTACGCCCAACAAACTTTGTATTCAACCATGGCTTCGTATCAACCTGAACCGACATTGAACCGTCGTTTAGCCATGATTAAATTACACCTAAAATACTGGAAGACATGACCCTAGGCTGTAGTACACAAAAAAATGTGAATGGTGGCCAAAATCATGACACGCTCTTTCGAGAGTCACTTTGGCACATTGCACCGTAAATTCTCGTACGACCTCTAAACTTAACCAAATCACAAACGGCCAAAAACATGCCCTTTTTGACTCAGTAAGGTACTGTCCAGTCCAAGGCCATAGGCTAAAAGCCAACCGAGAACTCAAACCACACCTCTGAACCAAACCCCAAGCAGCTGTCCAATTACAGAAACAGCGCTTGTGCTTACATCGCTTTGTTTGCGAGGCTATTGGACATTGGGTCTTGAACCACTGACCATATCCTCTTACCAACATCCTAAGGTATGATTTGAACCATGGCTAAGGGCCCTAGGCCAGCTACAATCCAAGCCACACCCGAAACAACGCCACACTCCCACCCGAGAGCCAAGCTATGCATGCGTGGGGGTGTAGCGCTTCTCTTGCTGTCTTGGTCACTCCAATGGCCATATGATTGACCATGGCCTGATCCAGACATCATGAGGTATTGTGTGAACCATGGCTAAGGGCTAGAAGCCAACCAAGATCTACCCAACACCATAAAAGGCGAAACTACTCACACAAAAACAGAAATAAAACCGAAGGGGGCTGTCTTGTGTTGTTTGTTTTAAAACCGATGGGACCATGAACCAAGACATGAAAGGGCATCTTAGTCACGTCCTAGACATGTCAAGGAGGGGTTATAACCATGGCTACAGCCCTTAGGGCAGCCAAGGTCCGAACTCTCCCTTAGACAAACAACAAGAAAAAAAGTCGAGACTCATAAATTGCAATAAGAAGAGTTGCTGTCAAAAATTGTTTTGCTTGGGTGAATGGCATGCAAAAAATGGACTAATCCCTGCCTAACATACCCTATAACATGACCATAAGCAGCTTTGAACGCCTGGAACGAGCCAACCCCTAAAATCAAAAGAAACAATACCAAACGTGAAGCATGAAGGGAGCCGAAAATTCTGCACAGATTTTATTTGAACATTGCTATCAAGTTTTGGTTTTTGGCTGATAAAATCGTGAGCAATTATGGTTTAAAAATATGTGTATGACTTGATTGAATAGAAAAGAATGATATAGACATGCCTAGAAATTTTTGTTTGAAAAGAAAACATACTAGACGACGAAACGGCGCGGCGGAGACGGAGTTCTCTTTTCTTGTTCTACTTTTCTCTCTTATTTTTCCTTGATGGCTCACGATTTCTCTAAAGAATATGCTCTGAAATTTTGAGAATGAGGAGAGGGAAATGGCTAGGAGGTGAATGAGGAAGTTGCAAAATAGATGGGAGATTTGAAAGGCAAGATACAACCTTTCTATCCTAGAGTTTCAGAGATATAGAATGATGTGTTAAATTGATGGATTGAGGGGAATTAGGGGGAGGTGATGGCTGATTTCTTGGTGTCTAAAGCAAGGGAGAATATTGCTTAATTATTATATATTGGTGAATTAAATTGAAAGGATTATCTTCCAAGAAAAGATAAGGAAATGAATTAAAAATGGTGAGTTGTCAAACGTTTTAAATCTTCAATGGGGTGGCCGAATTCTACAAATAAAATGGAGGGAAATATTGCTAAATTATTGAATTTTATCTCCTAAAAGTTTCAAACACTAATTATGTATTTTAGTGAATTAATAAATTAATTTAGGATGGACATTATCTTGCATGCATGACTAAAACTTTAAAATAAATTACTAACATGTTAAGTTACAATTTCTTAAATAAAATAAGCCTAGATTAATTTATCTCAATTGGTCATACATTTTGATTTAGGCTTTTAATTAAATTATTGGACATAAAAGAATTTATTTACTACTTATCTCTAAATAATTAAATATATCCTTAAACCTTCTTTTACATTAAAATAACTTATTCTTTTTCTTAAATTAAATTTAAGAATATTTTCTTATCATTAAATTTTTTTTTATCTCAATACTCAGATTCCAGTCCGACCTTGCTTATTTATCCGAAAAGATAAAACTAAACTACTGCGTAAAATAAATAATCATAACTCAACAATTTTAAAAAAATGAATTCAAACCCTCATGCATAAAAATCATTTTAATTTAAATAATAGTAATTATGCATGGCTTATACGTATTCTGATTTAACGGGTTTTACACAACTGGTGTCATTCTGTATGGAGCCTTAGAAATAGGTACTGTACCTGGTATCAATTCAATGCTGAAGTCTATTTCTCGAACTGGAGCCAAACCCAGAATCTCATCTGAGAAGACGTCAACAAACTCACATACCACTGGCAAATCTGCCAATGAAGGGCTCGACTTCAGTACATCTACTGAATACACAAGGAATCCCTCAACTCCCTTCTGCAATAATCGAGTCATAGACAAATCAGATACTAAAGAAATTCGAGCTCTGGAACACTTACCGTAAAATTTCCATTCATCAGCCATCTCAGGTCTGAATCTTACAATTTTCTGAAAACAGTCTACGGTAGCTCTGTACTTGGTCAGCATATCAATACCAATAATGCAGTCAAAATCAGACAAACCAAGTACAGTACAATCTAACTCTATCTCATTAACGTCATACTACATCATATAATGTCTAACAGCATTCACGTATATAAGACCTCTCCCCAAAGGTGAAGAGACATATACTACAGCAGATAAAGACTCAACAGGCAAAGTATGCATAAATGCAAATCGCTCAGAGAAAAAAGTATGTGATGCACCAGTATCTATCAACACATAAGTAGGATAACCACAAAGAGAACAGTTACCTGCAATCACATCATCAGGTGCTTCCTGGGCCTGTTCCTCGGTCAAGGCAAACAATCTGGCCTGCTGTCTCGGAGACTGGCTAACAGTCTGGCTTCCTCCTGGCTTCGACTGTGACTGGGCAGGTGGTGGCTGGAAAGAGTGAACAGAAGATGATTGTCTATCAGCCTAAGCCTGATCAAGATGATCCTGCTCCCTGGGATCGTTGAGAACCTCGCTGTGGACAGACTTTGGCAAAGTGTCTTGGTTGTCGACAGATGTTGTAACTACCAAACATTCCTTGGCATTGCTCAGTTAGATGTCTTCCTCCACATGATCTGCAATAAACCCCTGTACAATTCTAGCCAGAACCAGTCTGTCGTGAGCCATTGGAACTAGATGAGCTACTTCCAGATTTCTTAAAACGTTTCCCTCGGGCTTTCAGATTATCCTTCTTCCCACTGTTGTTACCGCCACTATCAAATCTGGGAGGTAGTCGGTGGAACTGCGCTGAAGGTTGTTGTTTCTGTGTTTGAGCAACAAACGAATTTCCTCGCTGCTTGATCAAGCCCGCTTCAGCTCTTTTTACTCTGTTTAAGGCATCAGCAAAATTATTTGGTCGCCCCGTATTTATCAGTGTAAAAATATCAGGATTCAGCCCATTGATGAACTGATCAGCCACGACTTCATCATTATTAGCAACATGAGGAGCAAAACGTAGCAAGGTAGAGAATTTGGCCATGTATTCTTCAATATTCAAATGACCCTATTTCAGATTAGCAAACTCTACACCCTTGTACTTCCTGTACGATACTGGGAAAAATCGTTGATAAAATTCGGCTTTAAAAATCTTCCATGTAATCACCGTACCTCGATGCTCCAAAGCTCTTGGTTGTGAGCCACCAGCTTTTTGCAACCTCATGTAACTGGTGCCCAATCAGTCTGACTCTACGCTCATCTGTATAGTCAAGTGAATCAAACAACATCGATCTCAATATCATCAAGCCAGCTCTCGCATTCGATAGACGTCTCAGTGCCTTTCAAAGTCGGCGGTTTGAATGACTGAAATCTCTTTAACATTGTTTCCATGGGTGTCGCTGTAACATCCATCGGATTATTTGAAGTACTACTCTGTTCTGCGGCTCTTCGAGGAGGCATATCTGATTATCCAAATGGTTAGTAATCAAATCTATCAAATCTGTCTCAGTCCTTCTCTGATCATCAGACCTCTGATCAAGAATCGGCTCTGATTCATTCTCCAATAATACACGTTTTCAATCCAATCAGATAATCAGGTAAACTTGTACTTTCGAAAGCAATAAAACATGCTTTCATACTAGCATATAAATTATACAAATCAACATTACACTAAATCGCATGCTAGTATCACAGAAGCAAGAAACAAAACTCAATGTACCCTACTCACTCACTTCTATTTCAGTCTAAGGAACATACAGCTCTAATACCACCTGTTGTTGGGACCCGGGCGCTAAATTATTTTCTTAAATCATCATTGGGATTAAATGGATCAATTAAATAAGCTAGGTCAAAATTTTTTATTTTTTTTTAAAGTTGAGCACCTCATAAACAAGTGTCGAAAATACTAAAACAAGTTATGCTCCATCTTATTCAATTTACAAGATCAAGTTCAATATCTACAACATGATCAAAGACACACAACTTGTTCAAAATAAAGTCATAACCAACTAGTGTTTCTCAATCAAATTTCAAGTGTTGAACCACCAGTTTTACATCTAAGCCCGGATCACCACTCTAATCTCGATCTTTCATGCTCTTCTCGACCCTGATCATGTTCCACCTGTTGCCATGCACACATACAAACACAACAACAGCCGGATAACTCCGGTGAGACATATATTTCCATGTATAAAGAACGTATACATGCATTTCATACAAGCATATAAAAAAGCATAAAACATTTGTCAAACAACATGTATCATAGTCTAAGAAAACATAAATCGATACAAAGCTTTAAATAAAACTCTTTAACTCTTAATCTTTTACTCGACTCTTATCTAGGGATCCCGGTTTGAATAAGAACGTAACAAGTCTCCCACCTACTCTCCCATTCGAGGTGGTCGTACGTCCCTATTCCCGAACTTCGGCACACTACATCCAGTGTCTACAATAGGAGTCGATCTTTCTCCTAAGCGTATCGATATAAACCAAACGTCCAATGACATGGCACCTCAACCAAAGACTCATCCAAATTGTCTATCTCATAATACATGGTTTTCTATAACTCAATATACTAAGCATATTAATCTCGAGAATTTCGAACATATAAAGCAATAACAATTTAGTATGTGGTTTTGGGAACTCAAGTCATATCTTACTCGAGTTATCTATCCTGATTTAAAATTGATTTATACCTTTCTTTCCTCGGTTTTTGGTTTGACGCAACAAATCTCAATCTTGCTTTGGTCGTTCTTCTACCGGTTTCAAAGTTGAATTCTCGAGTTCAAAGCCTTCAATACCAAATCTGGAATAACATTTTCGAGAGGCACAAGATCAATATACACCTCAAAGCAAGATATGGTATGATCAATCTCAATCTAATTACGTTTCGACGGCATAACAGCACAATTTTCGAGATACCCGGCAACTTAAAAAACAATAGGTGAATATCAACAACTCATAACCATCAACAACTATAAACCACAATTCAAAAATCTGCACAACCCCATTCAAACATAGCCTGGAAAAATGAAAACAATTGCATACTGTCTGTTCTTCGATCCTGTTTCGATTATATGCTTATCATAATCTCAAGAGCATATAACATCAATCAAATTATGATTTCTCCAACACCTAAATTTCGAACCATGCAGGAAAGTAATAACACTTACATCCCTTCGAAGCTCTTGACGAAAGAAGCATGAAGGTCTCGATTCTTGCTGCTCAAATTCTGAAGTGGATGGAGGGTTGTTTACATGTTAATATGCATGGCAAGACATGTGTCACGTTTTCATTTAGCACTTCTCGCGCATATGCGCGAGCATTGTCTCGGCGTTTAGAAATACACCTGCTCGCGCATATGTGCGCCTCGTCTCGCGCATATGCGGCGCACATATGCGCGAGACTTTCTGTCTCGGCACTTGGCTGCTCGCGCATATGCGCGTCTCGTCTCCACACATTTGCACGAGATTTTCTGGCTTCCACACGTATCCCATGCTTTCCCATGTCTTCCTCGGAGCTTGTCCTTCCATGATCACATCAATTCTTCAATTAAATAATGTGAGTACAATGATATAATCTCAGGCCTTACAAAACGGTAGGGTGCCTTAGATATCGACATTGTCCCTGGCATGAGCTCGATAGAGAAATCTACCTCTCTGTCTGTTGGAATGCTTCAAAC
This sequence comes from Primulina huaijiensis, assembly GCF_012295235.1. Taxonomy (NCBI): domain Eukaryota; kingdom Viridiplantae; phylum Streptophyta; class Magnoliopsida; order Lamiales; family Gesneriaceae; genus Primulina; species Primulina huaijiensis. The sequence goes on from NC_133309.1 coordinate 7,162,099, forward strand.
ATCATCAAGGAACACGCTGGAGAACTCACTGACCACATCCACACCCTCCAGCCTCTGACTGACTAGCTCTGACACTAGTACGATGCTGGCTAAGAACGCCTGGCAGCCTCTCTTGATAAGCTTTGTGAGTGCCCAGACCAAATCGTCCCTAAAGCCCAGCCCATGTGGAGTAAGTTAAAATATATATATAAGTTAAAAAAAAAAAGAAAGAATCAGAAGCTCTTTCTCTCTCCCGTATGTAGATTACCGAAAGCATTAATTTTTTTCAATTTCGAAACTTCTTCCATCGATTGTGGCCGCTCCGCTTGCCCAAAAAATTTAAGTAAATACATATTCGGAAAGCCTGTGACGAGAGCTATCCATTGATACCACTTTTGCTAGGGAAAATCGTGACTCCCGTAAACCCGTCGGAGACCGCCGCCTATTTTCGCCGGAAAATCAGGTGGAAACCTTGATTTAGGGTGTTTGAAGCTTGAATTCGAAGGTTAGAACAAGATTCAAAACTTTAGAGGTAAAATTCAGATTTTAGGGTTTCGAATTTTGGGCATTTTAATTCAAATGAGTTCCAATAATTTATATATATTGTATAATTGATTGTAGGTGCTATATCGGAGCTAATTGGAGGTATTAACAAAATTTCAGAATTTATTTGGGCATGATTTTGAAAATTCAGAATAGTATAATCGGGTTTTCGAATTTTATTGTTCAATAATTTGGTGTTTAGATGCTATAGAATTGTCGTATATTAATTTAAGAAATTTTAAAGCCTAAATTATGATTTTTTGGAATTTTAGGCTAAATTAGTGAATATTGGAAAAATAAATTGAACTTGATATGAAATGTATTATTTGCCACAAGATTGGATTGTTCGAGAAATCCTTAAAATATTTCGGTGGTAAATTAGGTGTTCTGTTGAGGTACACATGAACTGTTTTATTATGACGTCTATAGTGATGTAGAATGACGTTAAATATTTTGTAATAAGTTGTGACGTGCTTTATGTGCTTCTGTAAATAACGTGATTGCATTCATGCATTTATTTGAGTTGATACTATTAGTGCATAGCATTTCGAGCCTTGAATCCGTTGATTGCTATGATTATTGATCTGTTGAGCTGTTGAGTCATCTATGGAGCGAGTGATAGGATTAGATCACTCCTGACATCTCATTGATGGAATGAGTGATAGGATTAGCACACTCCTGATGACTGCACAAGGACTGATCGGGTCGCTATCAGACCCTCGATGCTACGTGCATGGATGAGCGGCGGCATGATATTACGCTGCTGCATTCCTGGCACGGGTGGCCAGTGTTCCTGTTGCTGATGCGTTTCATTTGGACTCCGTTTTGGTATCCGTTATTTCATTGTTACCGACACGCATTGCATTGCATTTTACTTGATTTTATTTCATGTCGGTTATATTTGTCATAATTTTACCGTTTCGTCGTACTGGGGCCTGACCCTCTTTTCTTTTTATGTTGTGGATGTTTTTTATGCCATAGCAGGTTATCCAGGAGGATTTGACGCGTCTGGTGAAGCGTCAGGTAGCGGTGCATAGTAGTTGGATTATTGTTGAGCGTTCCCAACCATAAAAGTAAATATTTGTATGTATTATCTTATCGAGTTATATATTTACCAGGGAATGTCCTATGCAGTTGTATTGATACTTTTACGATGTTTTGGATTGTTGTTGTGTGATCGAGCTTTGTCAGCTATGCATGTGTTAGTCCTGGCCCGTGCTGCTGTAGGTTGGTGTTAACGGTAGTACTATCAGATCAACCTGTACTGCCTTCTGTTGCAATTTAAGTTCCAATCCTCGAACTACCCGGGATGTGAACATCTGATCCCCGGATGGGATTCATACTCTGAACCCTGAATCCATCGCTACTGGTATGATTCTTTGTCGCTTTATGAAAGATTCGGATATAAACGAATGCGTAGCCCCTGAATCTAGCAATGCATGCGTGGCTACACATGCAATGTATATCCTCCCTGCGACAAAACATACCATCAAACCTAATAGTGTTGAACTTAAGGAATTTCTTATTGGCAATTAACCCAAAATCCTCAAACAATCATTGATTAACCCAATCGTTGCTCTCGAAAATTCGGAATTCATCCTCATAAAAATAAAAAATTGCAAATTAATCCCTTTAAGGTTCAAAAATTGCACATTGGTCCTTCAAATTTTCGAAAATTGCAACATGACCCTAATCTTAATTTAGAATTTAACCCCAAAAATTTTAAAAATTTCGAAAATGACATCAATAAATCCTCTGAATTACAGAAGTTATGAAAGTAGCTTCAACTAGGTAGAACATGCATCCTAATTCTTTCTATGTTATTGATCCCAACAATCAATTCACATACTAATCATACAAATACATGCAGTCAAAGCGATAAACACATAGACTTAAGTGTAAAAGTTACCAGTGATCAAAGTAGAATCAGGCTCCGCCTCAGCCTCCTCGGCATGCATCACATATGCCCTGCCGGTAGTTGGACCCTTGTTCTGTGGGCAATCCACATCCTTGTGCCCCTCATGTTTGCATACGAAGCATCTGAAGGTGCCCCACAAGCATTTGCCGTAGTGATATTTGTTGCACTTTTTGCATGGCGGTCCTCCCTCCTGCCTGGGAGCCCTAGTGCTTGGGGTGGTTGCTGCTGTCCTGGCCCTCTATGCTGCCCCTGCTGTCTTGGTGGCCCTGTAAGCTGCTACTTCTGTGGCTGAGAACTGGACTGGACCTAATGCCGCTTCTGCTGCATCTCAAAGTCTATGTCTCGCAGTGCATGCTCTGCCTGAAAAGCGCAGGCACTGGCCTCCTCATAACCTGCCGACCTCATCAGCATGACGTCCCGACAAAGAGTGGGTCTCAATCCATCAAGAAAATGCCTCAGCTTCTGGGCTGCATCTCTTGCTATCATGGGCACAAAAAAGCAGCCCCTGTCAAACTTGCGGATAAACTACGCCATAGATAAATCCCCCTGCCTGAGGCTCATGAACTCTCTAGCTCATCAGGCGGCCCCAGACGTCAGCTGGGAAATACTTCCCGAAGAACATCTCCCTGAATCTGGCCCATGTGAGAGTAGCCACATCTACTGCATGTGCAACTCCCTTCCACCATAGGGACGCACTGGCGCGGTCGCCATCCCTCATCTGTAGATAATCAAAATTCAACTGCAGCTGTCACTCCCTTAATCTATACTTGACATTATTACCATAATCAAAAATAGGATTTGAATGATATATCTATATTATGAAGCAATTTAAACAAGGGACATCAATATGACGGTTTATAAAAATTTTGACATGATGTCCCTATATTTTGAATACAACAACACTCAAGCAACAATAACAATAATACACCAACACTCAAGCAACAATAACAATATGTACATATAATCTTATCCTTATATACAAATATATTATGTATCATTCTACACGTAGACATACACCTTGTAAAACTTGTTTCAAACCCTAACATTAAATTCAGTAGAATACATATGCTGAAGCTATACAATAAGCCGTCCCGGTTCTTGTCGAGGTGAGGTACGTCACAAGCATCCATTGGCGAACCGGCATCCTATATATCTTCATTACCTGATCCTGTAATACATGAGCTAGGTGAGTTTATAAAACTCAATAAGTTGGCACTTCTACGTATCAATATGCGTAGAAGGAAAAAACATATCAAGTCGTGATCAACAATGAATCTTTAAACCATGTCATACCATTGCATATATTCATGTTCATTTTTGTACTTGAGCCTCATTAGTTGACCTGTACTACCGTGCTTGCTTTATTATATAGCTACTACTATGTTGGACGTCAGGGAGCACATTTGGCAACCCCACGCCCCATGAACATATATTAGACAATAGGTTTGGTGGACTTAAAACCACCCATGATGTCAACAAGCTCTATATCATGTAAAAATCAGTCCTTTTCTTTTCATATTCATGTTCATGTTCACGACATAGCACCCATCTTCAATATTCATGAGTTCCTTTCATATTTAATACATAACAATGGAATATGGTGTTATGTTTTCATCAATAAACATACTAACAATGTACATATATCAATAATCAATGAGAAGTATTTGAAATCATAATATTACTCATGTCTTACTTCAAGAACAAGCCAACTTACCGTCCAAGTGTACGACTACTGGTTTGAGATGATGTTTCTCGCTTCTATACTGTCAAATACATCAATAAACCAATCACTATGTATATACTATGTGAGAATCATTCCTTTATTGTCCTCTACATGTATAATAACTAAAAGAGAAGAAAAATTACACCCTTAGGAAGTTCTTGTGATGGAGACCTTAATTCTAACTTCAAAATGATGAAAGAAATGAAGAAGGGATCTTTTGGAAGGAAGATTTCTTGTTTTGCTTCGTGTTCTTGCTGTAAATGAAGTGGGGAATGGTAGGGATTGTTGGAAAAGTCGATAATTATATTTTTATGCATGAGGCGGCGCCCGGGCGGACGTTTTTTACCTCCCGAGCGAGGAACTCTCGGCCCTAAACTTCAAAATTTTTGTGCATGTCCGCCCAGGCGGAGATTCTCTTCGGCCCGGGCGAGAAACTTTCAGCCCTACACACTGTTTCATCAAAAAATCGCTCCAAAACCGTTTCTTCCTTTCATAATCTGAAAAAATGGTAAACATGAAAGTTGTAGCCCTATATCTTGGTTTGAATCTCCAACTTGTTTCATGTCATTTGAAGGTATGAAGAAAAAATTATGCTTATTCTCCCAACATGTGTTAGTGAAGGAATGACGATAAACACGACACATTTCGGGGCACTTTTGGCTTGTCTTCGACAATGATTTGGACAAAACCCAAAACATGAAAGTTGTAGCATTATATCTCATCTTTCTAATAGTATTGGCCTCACACAATTTTGATCGATATTCAAATCATTATGTTAAAACCCGTAAAAACTGCCATATTTTCATCTCATTTCCTACCAACTTCATTACACTACTTCTACCTACACATCTTACTATCTCTATTTAAACACATATCCATACTCAATACACCATGGAAAATCTAGAAATCATATTCAATCTCAATATCGATACCTCAATCAACATGTAAAACATAATAAGCTAAATAACTACATATTAAAGACATAAACGCATTATTATCATTTGTATGAGTAACCTGGCATTACACCAGCGACCTAATCCATCCCTCTGCAACGAATGGATCAGTGATAACCCCGAAATCCTTTGTGTTGAGCCTACAGAACTGCTCAAAAACATCGGTCTGCTATCTGTGAACCTGCTGGCCTAGCTGGGCCTGCTCCATCACCCTCGCTACTCAGTCTTTGGCACCTCCGGTCCCCTGATCAAAATGCTCACCTGCACCACACATGTCTAGCGAGTCTAGAGACTCAACACACATGTACCAGGAATAACGAGTACATATACGTAGCACAAAACAGTGAAAAATAGCATAATCAACATACATTTCATGCCAGTAGTAAAATCGTATACCTAAACGTGTCCTGTCAAAACATGGTAATAATCATAGCATGTATCATCATATCAACATATACGTGTTAATTTTTTTAATTTGAATTCCGTTCATTAGCTGTGAATTTCGTATCATCATGTCAGTCGATGGATCCATCTACGTTTAACCGTGGTACCCGGTGTCGAGTATCATCCGCGACAGCATTACCCGCCCACTGAGTCCCGGCCTACATGTCATTGTGTCATCGTGTCATCGTGTCATCGTGTTAGTCACAACTAAATCACTTCCTTCAAAAACGTCTCATCATAGTTGCCATTACTTAAATTATAATTCACCCAAGTGTACGTTATCTGCAAGTAATATATTTCGTAAGTACGAGATCGATCCACAGAGAGGTTATTTTAAGTTTAAATTTATTAATTTATAGATTACCAAATGCAAGAACGAAATTTACAAATTATAAATTTTTGTCAAGGCTCGAGGATTTATTCTTGGTTTATGCAATATTGTTTAACTAAAAGTAAAACAAAAGGAACCACCATAAATAATTGTTCCAAGAAAATTAAATATTTAAACACACACCTAATAATATAGTTCCCACTATAGAAAATATCGAATTCACCGATATTTTATGTATGGTACCTATGATTATATATATATAACTATATAAATATATAAATGCATAAAGTAAACGTTAAATTAAATCATTATATTTCATTTAGAACAACTGGCAGAGCCACACTATTGCCTAAATGAAATATATGATTTAATAAGTTAGTTGTGGGAAAGTAAAAGTTAGTTGCAAAAAGTAAAAGTTAATTGCGATAAAATAAATGTTAGATGCGGAAAGTAAAAGTTAGTTGCGATAAAGTAAATGTTCAATGCGATAAAGTAACTGTTAGGTTGTTAGATTTTAGTATTAATGTAGAATCCGTAACTTAGACTACGTATAAGCCATGCATAATTCTAGTATTTAAATTAAAGTTATTTTTGCTTGAATATTTAAATTTAATTATTTTACGTAGCAGTTTAAATCTTTATCATTTCAGTTAATTCAGTGAGGCCGGAGTAGAGTTAGAGTTTTGAGATAGAATTTAAGATTCAAAAAACATTTCCAGAATTTATCTTAGCTAGCAAGTAAGTTAATTTAAGTTATATGGAGGTTTAAGGAATTATTTAAGTTACTTGAGGGGAGTAAGAAATAAGTTCATTTAAGTTCCAATAATTAATGGGTTAATTCACTAAATTATTTAAAGGATAGGTAAGGCTTTAAAGGGTTATAAATTTAGTAAATAATCAACATTTCCCCTTCATTTTATTGTGTCAATTTCGGCCCCTAGATGATTAAGCAATGCCTTGCCAACTCATCATCTTTGACCCATTCTTTGTTAAGTTTAGCATGCAAACCTTTTTAATTATTGATCAACCTTAATTAATTAATATTAGATCTTATCCTAACCTAGTCTAGCATGAGAGAATCGGCCACCTCACCTCCATTATCACCCCAACAAATATTTGATATCAAACCATAATTCAAATTTCAAATTTGTAGACTTGGTCTTGCTTTGTTCCCTATATTTTGCACCCATCTCCCTCACTCCCCTAACCAATATTCTCCTCCCCTATCCACAGAAATCAGAGAGCATTTTCAGAGTGTAAACCGTGGGATTCAGAGTTAAAACAAGAGAGGAAAAATTCAGTTGCAAGCTAGGTAGAAAGCGCTCCACCTCCTCCGCGCCGAATCGTCTCATTCTTTCGTTTTTATTTCAAAATGAAACCAGGCATGCATATGTTCTTCCTTGACTCTTCAATCAAGTCCTATTATCATTATTTAACATTACATGATCATCATTTCCATGCAAAAGCCGAAATCTATCAAGAATTTGTAGAAAATAAAAGATGCAGATTTTCGGCCTTCATGATGCTCTTCACGGTTTCATTTGTTTTGATGGTTTCAGGTATTGGTTCGATTCCAGGCTCCCAAGACGGTTGCTAGGCATGTAATAGGATGCATTAGGATCATGTTGGTCCATTCATTTAACCCCATGCATGCTGGAAATCAAGGAATGACAGCAACTCCCCATTTTTGTCCATTTGAGTTTCGAAATTTCAGTTTTGCTGTCAAAGGGATATGAATCTGATCATGGCTGCCATAAGGCCTATAGCCATGGTTAGAACACTTCCCTAGCATGTCTAAGACGTGACTAAGTCGCCCTTTTGGAGGCTTGGTCCATGGTGAATTGGTTTTTACAAAATAACTCAAGAACAGCCCTTCCCCATTTCGGTTTTCTCGTTTGTGCAGCAAGTATGGTTCGATTTTTGTGGAATGGTGTGGATCTTGGTTGGCCTATGGCCCTTAGCCATGGTTCATACCATACCCCAAGATATCTAGATTGTGCCATGGTCAATCAAATGGCCACTGGAATGACGTGAGACAGCAAACAAAGCACAACACCACACACGCATACAAGGTGTTCTCGGGTGAACCTTTCGGGTTACTTCTGGAATGGTGCAAATTGTGGCTGGCCTTGGGCCCTTAGCCATGGTTCAAATCATTCTTTGGGATGTTGGTAAGAGTCTCTGGTCGGTGGTTCAAGCCCCAATGGCCTGTAGTCTCGAAAAAGACACAAGAGAAACGAATGCACATCTGCTGTAATTTTGACAGCAAGTGTTCTGTTGTTCACAGGCAAGTTTCGAGTTCTCGGTTGGCTTTTAGCCTATGGCCTTGAACTATACAGTGCCTCATCAAGCTAGGAAGGTCATGTTTTTGGCCGTTTGTGATTTGGATCATTTTTGAGGTCGTACAAGAATTTACGGTGCGATGTGCCAAATTGACTCTCGAAAGAGCGTTTCATGTAGTTGTAATAGTAGTCTTTTGTCTCCTCCAACTTCAATTCCATGCCCCTTCTTTCAATGCTTTGTTCCACGACTTTAATCACCGAACTTGACTCTGCTCAAAACAGAAAACATGTGGGAAATTGTCTGTAGATGAATTTGGCCACTTGGTTCATCTCATTTGGTTAAATATTGAAATAGTTATGGTTTTTTTACTATATGCTGGTTATGGTGAAAGTACATTTGTCCTCCTTTTGATATTTTCACAATTTGATCATCTTAACCCACTTTTTAGGCAATTATGTCTTCTGCAAAGTTGTAGATACTTTCTCAAGAATTCGATAAATGTTTGAATCACCTCCATTTGAATTTTCTAGCTTGAGTTATCATTATTTTACCAACACGTAGAAAACTTGAAAATAAAACATATTTAGTAAGACATTTAAATATAAAAAACAATACTAAAATAACATTATTTTATAAATTTAATGAAACTTAAATTTTAAAATATAGGTTTTAACATATAATAAATTATTAATTTTAAGTTTTCTCACACCCCCACACTATCTTATTACTAGTCCCTTAGTAATAAAATTTATCGGAAAATCTACACCTAGATTCTTTATTCCTTTTATATATTCAAATATACAAACATATTCATTTTAAAAACAAACTCATATACCGATTTATATATATATATATTTTTAAATTTATTATAATAATATATAATTAGATGTGCTTTTATTTTTATTTTCACATAATATATAAAGTAACAATATATATATATATATTTTAATTTCAAAATTTTTTTATGATTATATAGTCAAAAAGATAATTCACACCACTCACCATAACATGTATAATATCCAGAATTTTTTTGTAAAAGCATCAACTCCATATTCTTCCAGTTCAAAATATTCAATAGATAGCTGATTTACACTCATGGAGTTGGAATGAATATTAACTCTAATTGAAAAAGGCTAATTATTAAAGCAGACAATTAAATAAACTAACATTGAAAACAAAATAGAAAAATTTACAAAGAATAAAATCCCCCTTTTTTTTCCTTTTTTTTCTTTTTTCTTTATCTTTTTTTTTATTATCGTGATTGCAAAGTTTTACAATGACATAAAAATTTTTTTATCCAAACATTCTACCATAAATGTGTATATATATAAACATTTATATAACGGATACATTCGACTACCTTTGAAGCTTATCCAACACAAACAAATCTTTTTTTTTTTTAGAACATATTGATTGATAGATTTTTTTTAGAACACATTTATAGTACATCAATTAAATCTAGAAAAAAACAATTACAATGAACAAAGAACTTTGCAGTCCGTTATTTATCTTCTAATTTTTTTTAATTAATATTTTTTTTATAGGGGAGTTATATTCTTGTAATTAATTATTTTTTAATAATTAATAAAAGTTTATTAATTGTTTTTTCATTTCTCACCACTTACTCACAAAAGATGTGTGAGTATATATTATACTTTTACAAAAAGAATTCTTTCAATTATACATGTTAACAACCATACAAACCATATCTTTTAACTATATTATCATAAAAAGTTTAGAA